>NC_088217.1:3062509-3065009 GCF_036934945.1 Oncorhynchus masou masou
ACACACTGACAGTAGAATAGAGACTATACACACTGACAGTAGACTATACACACTGACAGTAGAATGGAGACTATACACACTGACAGTAGAATAGAGACTATACACACTGACAGTAGAATGGAGACTATACACACTGACAGTAGAATAGAGACTATACACACTGACAGTAGAATAGAGACTATACACACTGACAGTAGAATGGAGACTATACACACTGACAGTAGACTGGAGACTATACACACTGACAGTAGAATAGAGACTATACACACTGACAGTAGACTGGAGACTATACACACTGACAGTAGAATAGAGACTATACACACTGACAGTAGAATAGAGACTATACACACTGACAGTAGAATGGAGACTATACACACTGACAGTAGACTGGAGACTATACACACTGACAGTAGAATAGAGACTATACACACTGACAGTAGAATAGAGACTATTCTCTATTAGTAGAATAGAGACAATACACACTGACAGTAGAATAGAGACTATACACACTGACAGTAGACTGGAGACTATACACACTGACAGTAGAATGGAGACTATACACACTGACAGTAGAATAGAGACTATACACACTGACAGTAGAATAGAGACTATACACACTGACAGTAGAATAGAGACTATACACACTGACAGTAGACTGGAGACTATACACACTGACAGTAGAATAGAGACTATACACACTGACAGTAGAATAGAGACTATACACACTGACAGTAGAATAGAGACTATTCACACTGACAGTAGAATAGAGACTATACACACTGACAGTAGAATAGAGACTATACACACTGACAGTAGAATGGAGACTATACACACTGACAGTAGAATAGAGACTATACACACTGACAGTAGAATAGAGACTATACACACTGACAGTAGAATAGAGACTATACACACTGACAGTAGAATAGAGACTATACACACTGACAGTAGACTGGAGACTATACACACTGACAGTAGAATAGAGACTATACACACTGACAGTAGAATAGAGACTATACACACTGAGAGTAGAATAGAGACTATACACACTGACAGTAGAATAGAGACTATACACACTGACAGTAGAATAGAGACTATACACACTGACAGTAGACTGGAGACTATACACACTGACAGTAGACTGGAGACAATACACACTGACAGTAGACTGGAGACTATACACACTGACAGTAGACTGGAGACTATACACACTGACAGTAGAATGGAGACTATTCACACTGACAGTAGAATAGAGACTATACACACTGACAGTAGAATAGAGACTATTCACACTGACAGTAGAATAGAGACTATACACACTGACAGTAGAATAGAGACTATACACACTGACAGTAGAATGGAGACTATACACACTGACAGTAGAATAGAGACTATACACACTGACAGTAGAATAGAGACTATACACACTGACAGTAGAATAGAGACTATACACACTGACAGTAGAATAGAGACTATACACACTGACAGTAGAGTATAGACTATACACACTGACAGTAGACTGGAGACTATACACACTGACAGTAGAATAGAGACTATACACACTGACAGTAAAATAGAGACTATACACACTGACAGTAGAATGGAGACTATACACACTGACAGTAGAATGGAGACTATACACACTGACAGTAGAATGGAGACTATACACACTGACAGTAGAATGGAGACTATACACACTGACAGTAGACTGGAGACTATACACACTGACAGTAGACTGGAGACTATACACACTGACAGTAGAATAGAGACTATACACACTGACAGTAGAATAGAGACTATACACACTGACAGTAGAATGGAGACTATACACACTGACAGTAGAATAGAGACTATACACACTGACAGTAGAATAGAGACTATACACACTGACAGTAGAATGGAGACTATACACACTGACAGTAGAATGGAGACTATACACACTGACAGTAGACTGGAGACTATACACACTGACAGTAGAATAGAGACTATACACCCTGACAGTAGAATAGAGACTATACACACTGACAGTAGAATGGAGACTATACACACTGACAGTAGAATAGAGACTATACACACTGACAGTAGAATAGAGACTATACAAACTGACAGTAGAATAGAGACTATACACACTGACAGTAGAGTAGAGAATATACACACTGACAGTAGACTGGAGACTATACACACTGACAGTAGAATAGAGACTATACACACTGACAGTAGAATAGAGACTATACACACTGACAGTAGAATAGAGACTATACACACTGACAGTAGACTGGAGAATATACACACTGACAGTAGAATAGAGACTATACACACTGACAGTAGAATAGAGACTATACACACTGACAGTAGAATAGAGACTATACACACTGACAGTAGAATAGAGACTATACACACTGACAGTAGAATAGAGACTATACACACTGACAGTAGAATAGAGACTATACACACTGACAGTAGACTGGAGACTATACACACTGACAGTAGAATAGAGACT
>NC_088217.1:3072509-3285009 GCF_036934945.1 Oncorhynchus masou masou
TGTTAGATATTGCTGCACTGTCGGGAACTAGAAGCACAGTCATTTTTGCCACACTTGCAATAACATCTGCTAACCATGTGTATGTGACAAATAACATTTCATTTGATATGACACTTCCATTTAAGTATGTGTTGTGCAGTGAGTTATTATGGGCTATAAGGATGTGTTATACAGTGAGTTATTATGGGCTATAGGGATGTGTTATACAGTGAGTTATTATGGGCTATAGGGAAGTGTTATACAGTGAGTTATTATGGGCTATAGGGATGTGTTATACAGTGAGTTATTATGGGCTATAGGGATGTGTTATACAGTGAGTTATTATGGGCTATAGGGATGTGTTATACAGTGAGTTATTATGGGCTATAGGGATATGTTATACAGTGTGTTATTATGGGCTATAGGGATGTGTTATAGAGTGAATTATTATGGACTATAGGGATGTGTTATACAGTGAATTATTATGGGCTATAGGGATGTGTTATACAGTGAGTTATTATGGGCTATAGGGATGTGTTATACAGTGAGTTATTATGGGCTATAGGGATGTGTTATACAGTGAGTTATTATGGGCTATAGGGATGTGTTATACAGTGAGTTATTATGGGCTATAGGGATGTGTTATACAGTGAGTTATTATGGGCTATAAGGATGTGTTATACAGTGAGTTATTATGGGCTATAAGGATGTGTTATACAGTTTGTTATTATGGGCTATAGGGATGTGTTATACAGTGAGTTATTATGGGCTATAAGGATGTGTTATACAGTGAGTTATTATGGGCTATAGGGATGTGTTATACAGTGAGTTATTATGGGCTATAGGGATGTGTTATACAGTGAGTTATTATGGGCTATAGGGATGTGTTATACAGTGAGTTATTATGGGCTATAGGGATGTGTTATACAGTGAGTTATTATGGGCTATAGGGATGTGTTATACAGTGAGTTATTATGGGCTATAGGGATGTGTTATACAGTGAGTTATTATGGGCTATAGGGATGTGTTATACAGTGAGTTATTATGGGCTATAGGGATGTGTTATACAGTGAGTTATTATGGGCTATAAGGATGTGTTATACAGTTTGTTATTATGGGCTATAGGGATGTGTTATACAGTGAGTTATTATGGGCTATAAGGATGTGTTATACAGTGAGTTATTATGGGCTATAGGGATGTGTTATACAGTGAGTTATTATGGGCTATAGGGATGTGTTATACAGTGAGTTATTATGGGCTATAGGGATGTGTTATACAGTGAGTTATTATGGGCTATAGGGATGTGTTATACAGTGAGTTATTATGGGCTATAGGGATGTGTTATACAGTGAGTTATTATGGGCTATAGGGATGTGTTATACAGTGAGTTATTATGGGCTATAAGGATGTGTTATACAGTGAGTTATTATGGGCTATAAGGATGTGTTATACAGTGAGTTATTATGGGCTATAGGGATGTGTTATACAGTGAGTTATTATGGGCTATAGGGATGTGTTATACAGTGAGTTATTATGGGCTATAGGGATGTGTTATACAGTGAGTTATTATGGGCTATAGGGATGTGTTATACAGTGAGTTATTATGGGCTATAGGGATGTGTTATACAGTGAGTTATTATGGGCTATAAGGATGTGTTATACAGTGAGTTATTGTGGGCTATAGGGATGTTTTATACAGTGAGTTATTATGGGCTATAGGGATGTGTTATACAGTGAGTTATTATGGGCTATAGGGATGTGTTATACAGTGAGTTATTATGGGCTATAGGGAAGTGTTATAGTAATAAAGCCAAAGGTCCTAAATTTAAAATCAAAAGTTAACAACCCCCCCCCCCACCACAGTGTGACCATCTTAAAACAACCCCCCCCCATGGATTGACCATCCTAAAACAACCCCCCCCCACCACGGCATGACCATCTTAAAACAACCCCCACCACCACGGCATGACCATCTTAAAACAACCCCCCCCATGGATTGACCATCTTAAAACAACCCCCCCCCACCACCACAGTATGACCATCTTAAAACAACCCCCTCTAGTATAGTGCACTACAGTATAGTATAGTACACTACAGCATAGTACAACATAGTATAGTACACTATAGTATAGTACACTAAAGCATAGTACACCATAGTATAGTGCACTATAGTATAGTATAGTGCACTACAGCATAGTACACCATAGTAGAGTACACTATAGTATGGTACACTACAGCATAGTACACCATAGTATAGTACACTATAGTACAGTATAGTACACTACGGTATAGTACACTACAGTATAGTACTCTACGGTACAGTATAGTACGCTATAGTACAGTATAGTTTAGTATAGTACACTACAGTATAGTACACTACAGTACAGTATAGTTAATGAATGCACACTATAGTACAGTATAGTACAATGTAGTACATGGTTGTAGACTATAGTACAGTATAGGACACTATAGTACAGTATAGTACATGGTTGTACACTATAGTACAGTATAGTACACTACAGTACAGTATAGTACACTATAGTACATGGTTGTACACTATAGTACAGTATAGTACACTAAAGTACAGTATAGTACACTATAGTACATGGTTGTACACTATAGTACAGTATAGTACACTACAGTACAGTATAATACACTATAGTACAGTATAGTGCACTATAGTACATGATTGTACACTATATTGCAGTATAGTACACTATAGTACATGATTGTACACTATATTACAGTACAGTAGACTATACTAAATGATAGTACACTATAGTACAGCATAGTACGCTATAGTACATGATAGTACACTATATTACAGTATAGTACACTAGAGTACATGATTGTACACTTTAGTACATGATAGTACACTATAGTAAAGTATAATACACTATAGTACACAATTGTAAACTACAGTACAGTATAGTACACTATAGTACATGATTGTACACTACGATTGTCCAACATCACTACTCTGGACGGCTCTGACTTAGAATACGTGGACAACTACAAATACTTAGGTGTCTGGTTAGACTGTAAACTCTCCTTCCAGACCCATATCAAACATCTCCAATCCAAAGTTAAATCTAGAATTGGCTTCCTATTTCACAACAAAGCATCCTTCACTCATGTTGCCAAACATACCCTTGTAAAACTGACCATCCTACCAATCCTCAACTTCGGCGATGTCATTTACAAAATAGCCTCAATACTCTACTCAACAAACTGGATGCAGTCTATCACAGTGCCATCCGTTTTGTCACCAAAGCCCCATATACTACCCACCACTGCGACCTGTACGCTCTCGTTGGCTGGCCCTCGCTTCATACTCGTCGCCAAACCCACTGGCTCCATGTCATCTACAAGACCCTGCTAGGTAAAGTCCCCCCTTATCTCAGCTTGCTGGTCACCATAGCATCTCCCACCTGTAGCACACGCTCCAGCAGGTATATCTCTCTAGTCACCCCCAAAACCAATTCTTTCTTTGGCCGCCTCTCCTTCCAGTTCTCTGCTGCCAATGACTGGAACGAACTACAAAAAGCACTGAAACTGGAAACACTTATCTCCCTCACTAGCTTTAAGCACCAACTGTCAGAGCAGCTCACAGATTACTGCACCTGTACATAGCCCACCTATATTTTAGCCCAAACAACTACCTCTTTCCCTACTGTATTTAAATAATTTATTTTGCTCCTTTGCACCCCATTATTTTTATTTCTACTTTGCACATTCTTCCATTGCAAATCTACCATTCCAGTGTTTTACTTGCTATATTGTATTTACTTTGCCACCATGGCCTTTTTTTGCCTTTACCTCCCTTATCTCATCTCATTTGCTCACATCGTATATAGACTTGTTTATACTGTATTATTGACTGTATGTTTGTTTTACTCCATGTGTAACTCTGTGTTGTTGTTTGTGTCGAACTGCTTTGCTTTATCTTGGCCAGGTCGCAAGTGTAAATGAGAAAACGTTCTCAACTGGCCTACCTGGTTAAATAAAGGTGAAATAAAATAAATAAAAATATATAGTACAGTACAGACACTTCAGCCTATCAATAATGCCTGCATAATGCAGTTAGTCCATAATGCAGTTAGTCCGTGGTTGCAGTAGGCAGGGTAATCAATGCTAAATCACTTTCTGCAAATCCCTGTTTACCAGTTGTACTGCAGATCAGACTTAATCTTCTGCTGATGTAGGGGCTCTCCTCTCCTCTCGTCTCCTCTCCTCTCCTCTCCTCATCTCTCCTCTCCTCTCCTCTCGTCTCCTCTCGTCTCCTCTCCTCTCCTCTCCTCTCCCCCCAGACATCAGTGGTTTATTGATCCTATCTAATAAAGGAGTGTAAATACTGAATGAGATTTATTCCATGTTGAGAGTCTCAGCCTCTCAGCCTCTCAGTCTCTCAGCCTCTCCTCCTCTCAGCCTCTCAGCCACTCCTCCTCTCAGTCTCTCAGCCTCTCAGCCTCTCAGCCTCTCAGCCACTCAGCCTCTCAGCCTCTCAGCCTCTCAGCCACTCAGCCTCTCAGCCTCTCAGCCTCTCAGCCACTCAGCCTCTCAGCCTCTCAGCCTCTCAGTCTCTCAGCCTCTCCTCCTCTCAGCCTCTCAGCCACTCCTCCTCTCAGCCTCTCCTCCTCTCAGCCTCTCAGCCTCTCAGCCTCTCAGCCACTTAGTTTCTCAGCCTCTCAGCCTCTCAGCCTCTCAGCCTCTCAGCCTCTCAGCCTGTCAGCCTCTCAGCCTCTCAGTCCCATCACTGAAAAAAACAGGCTGTGGTCAGAGTCCGACCACGTCACAAATGGCACCCTATTCCCTTGACCAGATCCCATAGGGCTACATAGAGATCCCATGGAGCTACATAGAGATCCCATAGGGCTACATAGAGATCCCATGGGGCTACATACAGATCCCATAGGACTACATAGAGATCCCATAGGGCTACATAGAGATCCCATAGGGCTACATAGAGATCCCATAGGACTACATAGAGATCCCATAGGGCTACATAGAGATCCCATAGGGCTACATAGAGATCCCATAGGGCTACATAGAGATCCCATAGGGCTACATAGAGATCCCATAGGGCTACATAGAGATCCCATAGGGCTACATAGAGATCCCATAGGGCTACATAGAGATCCCATAGGGCTACATAGAGATCCCATAGGGCTACATAGAGATCCCATGGGGCTACATAGAGATTCCATAGGGCTACATAGAGATCCCATGGGGCTACATAGAGATCCCATAGGGCTACATAGAGATCCCATAGGGCTACATAGAGATCCCATAGGGCTACATAGAGATCCCATAGGGCTACATAGAGATCCCATAGGGCTACATAGAGATCCCATGGGGCTACATAGAGATCCCATAGGGCTACATAGAGATCCCATAGGGCTACATAGAGATCCCATAGGGCTACATAGAGATCCCATGGGGCTACATAGAGATCCCATAGGGCTACATAGAGATCCCAAAGTGTTACATAGAGATCCCATAGGGCTACATAGAGATCCCATAGGGCTACATAGAGATCCCATAGGGCTACAAAGAGATCCCAATGGGCTACATAGAGATCCCATGGGGCTACATAGAGATCCCATAGGGCTACATAGAGATCCCATAGGGCTAGAGAGTGAGGTGTTTCCCCAAACCATGTTCTCTAACAGGTCTGGACCACAGAGAGCGAGGTGTTTCCCCAAACCATGTTCTTCTAACAGGTCTGGACCACAGAGAGTGAGGTGTAAAATCTCATGCTTCACGGAGTCGTGGCTAAACGATGACAATACCAACATACAGCTGGCTGGTTATACGATGTACCGGCAGGATAGATCAGCAGCATCTGGTAAGTCAAGGGGCGGCGGGCTATGTATTTTTGTAAACAACAGCTGGTGGACGATATCTAAGGAAGTCTCGAGCTATTGCTCACCTGACGTAGAGTTTCTCATGATAAGCTGTAGACCACACTACCTTCCCGATAGAGTTTTCATCTGTATTCTTTGTAGCTGTTTACATACCACCACAGTCAGAGGCTGGCATTAACACAGCATTGAATGAGCTGTATTCCACTATAAGCAAACAAGAAAATGCTCACCCAGAAGCGGCACTCCTAGTGGCCGGGGACTTTAATGCAGGGAAACTTAAATCAGTTTCACCAAATTTCTATCAGTATGTTAAATGTGCAACCAGAGGGAAGAAAACTTTAGACCACCTTTACTCCTCAGACAGAGACGTGTACAAAGTTCTCCCTCACCCTCCATTTGGCAAATCTGACCATAACTATATATTCCTGATTCCTGTTAACAAGCAAAAATGAAAGCAGGAAGCATCAGTGACTTGATCAATAAAAAGTGTTCAGATGAAGCAGGTGCTAAGCTACAGGAGTGTTCTGCTATCACAGACTGGAACATGTTTCCTGAATTCCTCCGATGGCGTTGAGGAGTACATCACATCAGTCACTGGCTTCATCAATAAGTGCATCGATGACGTTGTTCCCACAGTGACTGTACGTACATACCCCAATCAGAAGCAATGAATTATTCAACTAACATCAAGGCGGTGGCCCGTTCCTGTAGGTTCATGCTCTACAACATCCGCAGAGTACGACCCTGCCTCACACAGGAAGCGGCGCAGGTCCTAATCCAGGCACTTGTCATCTCCCGTCTGGATTACTGCAACTCGCTGTTGGCTGGGCTCCCTGCCTGTGCCATTAAACCCCTACAACTCATCCAGAACGCCGCAGCCCGTCTGGTGTTCAACCTTCCCAAGTTCTCTCACGTCACCCCGCTCCTCCGCTCTCTCCACTGGCTTCCAGTTGAAGCTCGCATCCGCTACAAGACCATGGTGCTTGCCTACGGAGCTGTGAGGGGAACGGCACCGCAGTACCTCCAGGCTCTGATCAGGCCCTACACCCAAACAAGGGCACTGCGTTCATCCACCTCTGGCCTGCTCGCCTCCCTACCACTGAGGAAGTACAGTTCCCGCTCAGCCCAGTCAAAACTGTTCGCTGCTCTGGCCCCCCAATGGTGGAACAAACTCCCTCACGACGCCAGGACAGCGGAGTCAATCACCACCTTCCGGAGACACCTGAAACCCCACCTCTTCAAGGAATACCTAGGATAGGATAAAGTAATCCTTCTCACCCCCCCCTTAAATGATTTAGATGCACTATTGTAAAGTGGCTGTTCCACTGGATGTCAGAAGGTGAATTCACCAATTTGTAAGTCGCTCTGGATAAGAGCATCTGCTAAATGACTTAAATGTAAATGTAAATGTGAAACATCCGCACTGAGCTAATGGCTAGAGCTGCCGCTTTCAAGGAGCGGGACTCCAACCCTTCAAATAGGCAAAGCATCAATACAGGACAAAAATCAAAAAGTACTACACCATTTCTGTCGCTCGTCGGATGTGGCAGGGCTTGCAAACCATTACAGACTACATGTGGAAGCACAGCCGAGAGCTGCCCAGTGACAAGAGCCTACCAGATGAGCTAAACTACTTCTATGCTCGCTTCGAGGCAAGTAACACTGAAACATGCATTAGAGCATCAACTGTTCCGGACGTCTGTGTGATCACGCTCTCCGCAGCCGATATGAGTAAGACCTTTAAACAGGTCAACATTCACAAGGCCGCAGGGCCAGACGGATTACCAGGACGTGTACTTAGAGTATGCACTGACCAACTGGCAAGTGTCTTCACTGACATTTTCAACCTCTCCCTGTCCAAGTCTGTAATACTGTAATAATGTTTTAAGCAGACCACCATAGTCCCTGTGCCCAAGAACACTAAGGTAACCTGCCTAAACGACTAACGACCCGTAGCACTCATGTCTGTAGCCATGAAATGCTTTGAAAGGCTGGTCATGGCTCACATCAACACCATTATCTCAGAAACCCTAGACCCACTCCGATTTACATGCCACCCCAACAGATCCACAGATGATGCCATCCCTATTGCACTCCAAACTGCCCTTTTCACCTGGACAAAAGGAACACCTGTGTGAGAATGCTTTTCATTGACTACAGCTCAGCGTTCAACACCAACATGCCCTCAAAGCGCATCAATAAGCTAAGGACCCTGGTACTAAACACCTCCCTCTGCAACTCTCCTAGATTTCCTGATGGGCCGCCCCCAGGTGGTAAGGGTAGGTAACAACACAGCTGTTCTGTGAAGGGAGTAGTACACAGCGTTGTACGAGATCTTCAGTTTCTTGGCAATTTCTCGCATGGAATAGCCTTCATTTCTCAGAACAAGAATAGACTGACAAGTTTCAGAAGAAAGTTCTTTGTTTCTGGCCATTTTGAGCCTGTAATCGAACTCACAAATGGTGATGCTCCAGATACTCAACAAGTCTACAGAAGGCCAGTTTTATTGCTTCCTAATTAATAATCAGAACAACCGTTGTCAGCTGTGCTAACATAATTGCAAAAGGGTTTTCTAATTTTAAAATTGTTTTTTAAAATGATAAACTTGGATTAGCTAACACAATGTGCCATTGGAACACAGGAGTGATGGTTGCTGATAATGGGCCTCTGTACACCTATGTAGATATTCCATAAAAAATCTGCTGTTTCCAGCTATAATAGCAACTTACAACATTAACAATGTCTACACTGCACTTCTGAATAATTAATAATAAATAAAATGTGCTTTATTATTTATTTTTTTAAAGGACATTTCTCAGTGACACCAAGCTTTTAACGGTAGTGTACTTCAGTCTGAGACTTCTCACATTTAAGTATTTTTTTTTTCTATCCCCAAAACTAGATGGACAGAGAGTAGAGGACATGTGTAAAACATGAGGGAAATGTGTGATTGGATCATCTCAGAGTATCTAACAGTAGTGTACAGTAGGTAAACATTTGTTGTGCGGGTTGACTGGCAGAAGTTTGGGGAGGACAAGAATATATATAAATAGGGAAAATAGCTAACTTCCTGCTATAATACACATTTTGCTATTTGGCTGAGAAGAAATATTTGTGGCCTAGGCCGGACATTTGGCAATGTGGTTGGGTAGCCAGACAACCACCATCTGGCAAGATTGTGCATGTCAAATGACACTCTTATTCCTCACAGACTAGTGAATTATTTTTTACCAGAGCCCTAGGGTCTTACGGTCCTAGCCAAAGGTACTGCACTATAAAGTTAAAAGGTAGCCATACGCTGAATGACATTAAGGGCTTAATAAAGAGAAGAGGAAGAGTAGAGAAGAGTAGAGGACATGTTAAACATCTCTGTCCCCACCACTAGATGGACATCTGGAGAGTCGAGGACATGTTAAACATCTCTATCCCCACCACTAGATGGACAGAGAGTAGAGGACATGTTAAACATATCTATCCCCACCACTAGATGGACAGAGAGTAGAGGACATGTGAAACATCTCTGTCCCCACCACTAGATGGACATCTGGAGAGTAGAGGACATGTTAAACATCTCTATCCCCACCACTAGATGGATGGAGAGTAGAGGACATGTTAAACATCTCCATCCCCACCACTAGATGGACATCTGGAGAGTAGAGGACATGTTAAACATCTCTATCCCCACCACTAGATTTACATTTACATTTAAGTCATTTAGCAGACGCTCTTATCCAGAGCGACTTACAAATTGGTGAATTCACCTTCTGACATCAGTGGAACAGCCACTTTACAATATGTAGAGTAAAGGACATGTTAAACATCTCTATCCCTACCACTAGATGGAAAGAGAGTATAGGACATGTTAAACATCTCTATCACCACCACTAGATGGATGGAGAGTAGAGGACATGTTAAACATCTCTATCCCCACCACTAGATGGATGGAGAGTAGAGGACATGTTAAACATCTCTATCCCCACCACTAGATGGACATCTGGAGAGTAGAGGACATGTTAAACATCTCTATCCCCACCACTAGATGGACAGAGAGTAGAGGACATGCTAAACATCTCTATCCCCACCACTAGATGGACAGAGAGTAGAGGACATGCTAAACATCTTTATCCCCACCACTAGATGGACAGAGAGTAGAGGACATGCTAAACATCTCTGTCCCCACCACTAGATGGACGTCTGGAGAGTAGAGGACATGCGAAACATCTCTATCCCCACCACTAGATGGACATCTGGAGAGTAGAGGACATGTTAAACATCTCTATCCCCACCACTAGATGGACAGAGAGTAGAGGACATGCTAAACATCTCTATCCCCACCACTAGATGGATGGAGAGTAGAGGACATGTTACCATCTCTATCCCCACCACTAGATGGACATCTGGAGAGTAGAGGACATGTTAAACATCTCTATCCCCACCACTAGATGGACAGAGAGTAGAGGACATGCTAAACATCTTTATCCCCACCACTAGATGGACAGAGAGTAGAGGACATGCTAAACATCTCTATCCCCACCACTAGATGGACAGAGAGTAGAGGACATGCTAAACCTCTTTATCCCCACCACTAGATGGACAGAGAGTAGAGGACATGCTAAACATCTCTGTCCCCACCACTAGATGGACGTCTGGAGAGTAGAGGACATGCTAAACATCTCTATCCCCACCACTAGATGGACAGAGAGTAGAGGACATGTTAAACATCTCTATCCCCACCACTAGATGGACATCTGGAGAGTAGAGGACATGTTAAACATCTCTATCCCCACCACTAGATGGACATCTGGAGAGTAGAGGACATGTTAAACATCTCTATCCCCACCACTAGATGGATAGAGAGTAGAGGACATGTTAAACATCTCTATCCCCACCACTAGATGGACGTCTGGAGAGTAGAGGACATGTTAAACATCTCTATCCCCACCACTAGATGGACATCTGGAGAGTAGAGGACATGTTAAACATCTCTATCCCCACCACTAGATGGACATCTGGAGAGTAGAGGACATGTTAAACATCTCTATCCCCACCACTAGATGGACATCTGGAGAGTAGAGGACATGCTAAACATCTCTATCCCCACCACAAGATGGACAGAGAGTAGAGGACATGCTAAACATCTCTATCCCCACCACTAGATGGACGTCTGGAGAGTAGAGGACATGTTAAACATCTCTATCCCCACCACTAGATGGACAGAGAGTAGAGGACATGTTAAACATCTCTATCCCCACCACTAGATGGACATCTGGAGAGTAGAGGACATGTTAAACATCTCTATCCCCACCACTAGATGGACAGAGAGTAGAGGACATGCTAAACATCTCTATCCCCACCACTAGATGGACGTCTGGAGAGTAGAGGACATGTTAAACATCTCTATCCCCACCACTAGATGGACAGAGAGTAGAGGACATGTTAAACATCTCTATTCCCACCACTAGATGGATGGAGAGTAGAGGACATGCTAAACATCTCTATCCCCACCACTAGATGGACATCTGGAGAGTAGAGGACATGTTAAACATCTCTATCCCCACCACTAGATGGATGGAGAGTAGAGGACATGTTAAACATCTCTATCCCCACCACTAGATCGATGGAGAGTAGAGGACATGTTAAACATCTCTATCCCCACCACTAGATAGACATCTGGAGAGTACAGGACATGTTAAACATCTCTATCCCCACCACTAGATGGATGGAGAGTAGAGGACATGTTAAACATCTCTGTCCCCACCACTAGATGGACAGAGAGTAGAGGACATGTTAAACATCCCTATCCCCACCACTAGATGGACGTCTGGAGAGTAGAGGACATGTTAAACATCTCTATCCCCACCACTAGATGGATGTAGAGAATAGGACATGTTAAACATCTCTATCCCCACCACTAGATGGATAGAGAGTAGAGGACATGCTAAACATCTCTATCCCCACCACTAGATGGACAGAGAGTAGAGGACATGTTAAACATCTCTATCCCCACCACTAGATGGACATCTGGAGAGTAGAGGACATGTTAAACATCTCTATCCCCACCACTAGATGGACGGATGGAGAGTAGAGGACATGTTAAACATCTCTATCGCCACCACTAGATGGACAGAGAGTATAGGACATGTTAAACATCTCTATCCCCACCACTAGATGGACGGATGGAGAGTAGAGGACATGTTAAACATCTTTATCCCCACCACTAGATGGACATCTGGAGAGTAGAGGACATGTTAAACATCTCTATCCCCACCACTTGATGGACGTCTGGAGAGTAGATGACATGTTAAACATCTCTATCCCCACCACTAGATGGATAGAGAGTAGAGGACATGTTAAACATCTCTATCCCCACCACTAGATGGACGTCTGGAGAGTAGAGGACATGTTAAACATCTCTATCCCCACCACTAGATGGACATCTGGAGAGTAGAGGACATGTTAAACATCTCTATCCCCACCACTAGATGGACATCTGGAGAGTAGAGGACATGTTAAACATCTCTATCCCCACCACTAGATGGACATCTGGAGAGTAGAGGACATGTTAAACATCTCTATCCCCACCACTAGATGGATGGAGAGTAGAGGACATGTTAAACATATCTATCCCCACCACTAGATGGACGTCTGGAGAGTAGAGGACATGTTAAACATCTCTATCCCCACCACTAGATGGACAGAGAGTAGAGGACATGTTAAACATCTCTATCCCCACCACTAGATGGACAGAGAGTAGAGGACATGCTAAACATCTTTATCCGCACCACTAGATGGACAGAGAGTAGAGGACATGCTAAACATCTCTGTCCCCACCACTAGATGGACGTCTGGAGAGTAGAGGACATGCTAAACATCTCTATCCCCACCACTAGATGGACAGAGAGTAGAGGACATGTTAAACATCTCTATCCCCACCACTAGATGGACATCTGGAGAGTAGAGGACATGTTAAACATCTCTATCCCCACCACTAGATGGACATCTGGAGAGTAGAGGACATGTTAAACATCTCTATCCCCACCACTAGATGGATAGAGAGTAGAGGACATGTTAAACATCTCTATCCCCACCACTAGATGGACGTCTGGAGAGTAGAGGACATGTTAAACATCTCTATCCCCACCACTAGATGGACATCTGGAGAGTAGAGGACATGTTAAACATCTCTATCCCCACCACTAGATGGACATCTGGAGAGTAGAGGACATGTTAAACATCTCTATCCCCACCACTAGATGGACATCTGGAGAGTAGAGGACATGCTAAACATCTCTATCCCCACCACAAGATGGACAGAGAGTAGAGGACATGCTAAACATCTCTATCCCCACCACTAGATGGACGTCTGGAGAGTAGAGGACATGTTAAACATCTCTATCCCCACCACTAGATGGACAGAGAGTAGAGGACATGTTAAACATCTCTATCCCCACCACTAGATGGACATCTGGAGAGTAGAGGACATGTTAAACATCTCTATCCCCACCACTAGATGGACAGAGAGTAGAGGACATGCTAAACATCTCTATCCCCACCACTAGATGGACGTCTGGAGAGTAGAGGACATGTTAAACATCTCTATCCCCACCACTAGATGGACAGAGAGTAGAGGACATGTTAAACATCTCTATCCCCACCACTAGATGGATAGAGAGTAGAGGACATGCTAAACATCTCTATCCCCACCACTAGATGGACATCTGGAGAGTAGAGGACATGTTAAACATCTCTATCCCCACCACTAGATGGATGGAGAGTAGAGGACATGTTAAACATCTCTATCCCCACCACTAGATCGATGGAGAGTAGAGGACATGTTAAACATCCCTATCCCCACCACTAGATGGACGTCTGGAGAGTAGAGGACATGTTAAACATCTCTATCCCCACCACTAGATGGATGTAGAGAATAGGACATGTTAAACATCTCTATCCCCACAACTAGATGGATAGAGAGTAGAGGACATGCTAAACATCTCTATCCCAACCACTAGATGGACAGAGAGTAGAGGACATGTTAAACATCTCTATCCCCACCACTAGATGGACATCTGGAGAGTAGAGGACATGTTAAACATCTCTATCCCCACCACTAGATGGACGGATGGAGAGTAGAGGACATGTTAAACATCTCTATCGCCACCACTAGATGGACAGAGAGTATAGGACATGTTAAACATCTCTATCCCCACCACTAGATGGACGGATGGAGAGTAGAGGACATGTTAAACATCTTTATCCCCACCACTAGATGGACATCTGGAGAGTAGAGGACATGTTAAACATCTCTATCCCCACCACTTGATGGACGTCTGGAGAGTAGAGGACATGTTAAACATCTCTATCCCCACCACTAGATGATAGAGAGTAGAGGACATGTTAAACATCTCTATCCCCACCACTAGATGGACGTCTGGAGAGTAGAGGACATGTTAAACATCTCTATCCCCACCACTAGATGGACATCTGGAGAGTAGAGGACATGTTAAACATCTCTATCCCCACCACTAGATGGACATCTGGAGAGTAGAGGACATGTTAAACATCTCTATCCCCACCACTAGATGGACATCTGGAGAGTAGAGGACATGTTAAACATCTCTATCCCCACCACTAGATGGATGGAGAGTAGAGGACATGTTAAACATATCTATCCCCACCACTAGATGGACGTCTGGAGAGTAGAGGACATGTTAAACATCTCTATCCCCACCACTAGATGGACAGAGAGTAGAGGACATGCTAAACATCTCTATCCCCACCACTAGATGGACGTCTGGAGAGTAGAGGACATGTTAAACATCTCTATCCCCACCACTAGATGGACAGAGAGTAGAGGACATGTTAAACATCTCTATCCCCACCACTAGATGGACGTCTGGAGAGTAGAGGACATGTTAAACATCTCTATCCCCACCACTAGATGTACATCTGGAGAGAAGAGGACATGTTAAACATCTCTATCCCCACCACTAGATGGACATCTGGAGAGTAGAGGACATGTTAAACATCTCTATCCCCACCACTAGATGGATGGAGAGTAGAGGACATGTTAAACATCTCTATCCCCACCACTAGATGGACAGAGAGTAGAGGACATGTTAAACATCTCTATCCCCACCACTAGATGGACGTCTGGAGAGTAGAGGACATGTTAAACATCTCTATCCCCACCACTAGATGGACAGAGAGTAGAGGACATGTTAAACATCTCTATCCCCACCACTAGATGGACGTCTGGAGAGTAGAGGACATGTTAAACATCTCTATCCCCACCACTAGATGTACATCTGGAGAGTAGAGGACATGTTAAACATCTCTATCCCCACCACTAGATGGACATCTGGAGAGTAGAGGACATGTTAAACATCTCTATCCCCATCACTAGATGGATGGAGAGTAGAGGACATGTTAAACATCTCTATCCCCACCACTAGATGGACAGAGAGTAGAGGACATGTTAAACATCTCTATCCCCACCACTAGATGGATGGAGAGTAGAGGACATGTTAAACATCTCTATCCTCACCACTAGATGGATGGAGAGTCGAGGACATGTTAAACATCTCTAACCCACCACTAGATGGACATCTGGAGAGTAGAGGACATGTTAAACATCTCTATCCCCACCACTACATGGATGGAGAGTAGAGGAGATGTTAAACATCTCTGTCCCCACCACTAGATGGACAGAGAGTAGAGGATATGTTAAACATCTCTATCCCCACCACTAGATGGACATATGGAGAGTAGAGGACATGTTAAACATCTCTATCCCCACCACTAGATGGATGTAGAGAATAGGACATGTTAAACATCTCTATCCCCACCACTAGATGGATAGAGAGTAGAGGACATGCTAAACATCTCTATCCCCACCACTAGATGGACAGAGAGTAGAGGACATGTTAAACATCTCTATCCCCACCACTAGATGGACAGAGTGTAGAGGACATGCTAAACATCTCTATCCCCAACACTAGATGGATGTCTGGAGAGTAGAGGACATGTTCAACATCTCTATCCCCACCACTAGATGGACAGAGAGTAGAGGACATGCTAAACATCTCTATCCCCACCACTAGATGGACGTCTGGAGAGTAGAGGACATGTTAAACATCTCTATCCCCACCACTAGATGGACAGAGAGTAGAGGACATGCTAAACATCTCTATCCCCACCACTAGATGGACGTCTGGAGAGTAGAGGACATGTTAAACATCTCTATCCCCACCACTAGATGGACAGAGAGTAGAGGACATGTTAAACATCTCTATCCCCACCACTAGATGGATAGAGAGTAGAGGACATGCTAAACATCTCTATCCCCACCACTAGATGGACATCTGGAGAGTAGAGGACATGTTAAACATCTCTATCCCCACCACTAGATGGATGGAGAGTAGAGGACATGTTAAACATCTCTATCCCCACCACTAGATGGATGGAGAGTAGAGGACATGTTAAACATCTCTATCCCCACCACTAGATAGACATCTGGAGAGTACAGGACATGTTAAACATCTCTATCCCCACCACTAGATGGATGGAGAGTAGAGGACATGTTAAACATCTCTGTCCCCACCACTAGATGGACAGAGAGTAGAGGACATGTTAAACATCCCTATCCCCACCACTAGATGGACGTCTGGAGAGTAGAGGACATGTTAAACATCTCTATCCCCACCACTAGATGGATGTAGAGAATAGGACATGTTAAACATCTCTATCCCCACCACTAGATGGATAGAGAGTAGAGGACATGCTAAACATCTCTATCCCCACCACTAGATGAACAGAGAGTAGAGGACATGTTAAACATCTCTATCCCCACCACTAGATGGACATCTGGAGAGTAGAGGACATGTTAAACATCTCTATCCCCACCACTAGATGGACGGATGGAGAGTAGAGGACATGTTAAACATCTCTATCGCCACCACTAGATGGACAGAGAGTAGAGGACATGTTAAACATCTCTATCCCCACCACTAGATGGACGGATGGAGAGTAGAGGACATGTTAAACATCTCTATCCCCACCACTAGACGGACATCTGGAGAGTAGAGGACATGTTAAACATCTCTATCCCCACCACTTGATGGAAGTCTGGAGAGTAGAGGACATGTTAAACATCTCTATCCCCACCACTAGATGGATAGAGAGTAGAGGACATGTTAAACATCTCTATCCCCACCACTAGATGGACGTCTGGAGAGTAGAGGACATGTTAAACATCTCTATCCCCACCACTAGATGGACAGAGAGTAGAGGACATGTTAAACATCTCTATCCCCACCACTAGATGGACATCTGGAGAGTAGAGGACATGTTAAACATCTCTATCCCCACCACTAGATGGATGGAGAGTAGAGGACATGTTAAACATCCCTGTCCCCACCACTAGATGGATAGAGAGTAGAGGACATGTTAAACATCTCTATCTCCACCACTAGATGGACATCTGGAGAGTAGAGGACATGTTGAACATCTCTATCCCCACCACTAGTTGGATGGAGAGTAGAGGACATGTTAAACATCTCTATCCCCACCACTAGATGGACATCTGGAGAGTAGAGGACATGTTAAACATCTCTATCCCCACCACCAGATGGATGGAGAGTAGAGGACATGTTAAACATCTCTATCCCCACCACTAGATGGACATCTGGAGAGTAGAGGACATGTTAAACATCTCTATCCCCACCACTAGTTGGATGGAGAGTAGAGGACATGTTAAACATCTCTATCCCCACCACTAGATGGACATCTGGAGAGTAGAGGACATGTTAAACATCTCTATCCCCACCACCAGATGGATGGAGAGTATGAGGACATGTTAAACATCTCTATCCCCAAAACTAGATGGACAGAGAGTAGAGGACATGTTAAACATCTCTACCCCCACCACTAGATGGACAGAGAGTAGAGGACATGTTAAACATCTCTACCCCCACCACTAGATGGATAGAGAGTAGAGGACATGTTAAACATCTCTATCCCCACCACTAGATGGACGTCTGGAGAGTAGAGGACATGTTAAACATCTCTATCCCCACCACTAGATGGACAGAGAGTAGAGGACATGTTAAACATCTCTACCCCCACCACTAGATGGATAGAGAGTAGAGGACATGTTAAACATCTCTATCCCCACCACTAGATGGACGTCTGGAGAGTAGAGGACATGTTAAACATCTCTTTCCCCACCAATAGATGGACAGAGAGTAGAGGACATGTTAAACATCTCTTTCCCCACCAATAGATGGACGTCTGGAGAGTAGAGGACATGTTAAACATCTCTATCCCCACCACTAGATGGACGTCTGGAGAGTAGAGGACATGTTAAACATCTCTATCCCCACCACTAGATGGACAGAGAGTAGAGGACATGTTAAACATCTCTATCCCCACCACTAGATGGACATCTGGAGAGTAGAGGACATGTTAAACATCTCTATCCCCACCACTAGATGGACATCTGGAGAGTAGAGGACATGTTAAACATCTCTATCCCCACCACTAGTTGGATGGAGAGTAGAGGACATGTTAAACATCTCTATCCCCACCACTAGATGGACATCTGGAGAGTAGAGGACATGTTAAACATCTCTATCCCCACCACCAGATGGATGGAGAGTATGAGGACATGTTAAACATCTCTATCCCCAAAACTAGATGGACAGAGAGTAGAGGACATGTTAAACATCTCTACCCCCACCACTAGATGGACAGAGAGTAGAGGACATGTTAAACATCTCTACCCCCACCACTAGATGGATAGAGAGTAGAGGACATGTTAAACATCTCTATCCCCACCACTAGATGGACGTCTGGAGAGTAGAGGACATGTTAAACATCTCTATCCCCACCACTAGATGGACAGAGAGTAGAGGACATGTTAAACATCTCTACCCCCACCACTAGATGGATAGAGAGTAGAGGACATGTTAAACATCTCTATCCCCACCACTAGATGGACGTCTGGAGAGTAGAGGACATGTTAAACATCTCTTTCCCCACCAATAGATGGACAGAGAGTAGAGGACATGTTAAACATCTCTTTCCCCACCAATAGATGGACGTCTGGAGAGTAGAGGACATGTTAAACATCTCTATCCCCACCACTAGATGGACGTCTGGAGAGTAGAGGACATGTTAAACATCTCTATCCCCACCACTAGATGGACATCTGGAGAGTAGAGGACATGTTAAACATCTCTATCCCCACCACTAGATGGACATCTGGAGAGTAGAGGACATGTTAAACATCTCTATCCCCACCACTAGATGGACATCTGGAGAGTAGAGGACATGTTAAACATCTCTATCCCCACCACTAGATGGATGGAGAGTAGAGGACATGTTAAACATATCTATCCCCACCACTAGATGGACGTCTGGAGAGTAGAGGACATGTTAAACATCTCTATCCCCACCACTAGATGGACAGAGAGTAGAGGACATGCTAAACATCTCTATCCCCACCACTAGATGGACGTCTGGAGAGTAGAGGACATGTTAAACATCTCTATCCCCACCACTAGATGGACAGAGAGTAGAGGACATGTTAAACATCTCTATCCCCACCACTAGATGGACGTCTGGAGAGTAGAGGACATGTTAAACATCTCTATCCCCACCACTAGATGTACATCTGGAGAGAAGAGGACATGTTAAACATCTCTATCCCCACCACTAGATGGACATCTGGAGAGTAGAGGACATGTTAAACATCTCTATCCCCACCACTAGATGGATGGAGAGTAGAGGACATGTTAAACATCTCTATCCCCACCACTAGATGGACAGAGAGTAGAGGACATGTTAAACATCTCTATCCCCACCACTAGATGGACGTCTGGAGAGTAGAGGACATGTTAAACATCTCTATCCCCACCACTAGATGGACAGAGAGTAGAGGACATGTTAAACATCTCTATCCCCACCACTAGATGGACGTCTGGAGAGTAGAGGACATGTTAAACATCTCTATCCCCACCACTAGATGTACATCTGGAGAGTAGAGGACATGTTAAACATCTCTATCCCCACCACTAGATGGACATCTGGAGAGTAGAGGACATGTTAAACATCTCTATCCCCACCACTAGATGGATGGAGAGTAGAGGACATGTTAAACATCTCTATCCCCACCACTAGATGGACAGAGAGTAGAGGACATGTTAAACATCTCTATCCCCACCACTAGATGGATGGAGAGTAGAGGACATGTTAAACATCTCTATCCTCACCACTAGATGGATGGAGAGTCGAGGACATGTTAAACATCTCTAACCCACCACTAGATGGACATCTGGAGAGTAGAGGACATGTTAAACATCTCTATCCCCACCACTACATGGATGGAGAGTAGAGGAGATGTTAAACATCTCTGTCCCCACCACTAGATGGACAGAGAGTAGAGGATATGTTAAACATCTCTATCCCCACCACTAGATGGACATATGGAGAGTAGAGGACATGTTAAACATCTCTATCCCCACCACTAGATGGATGTAGAGAATAGGACATGTTAAACATCTCTATCCCCACCACTAGATGGATAGAGAGTAGAGGACATGCTAAACATCTCTATCCCCACCACTAGATGGACAGAGAGTAGAGGACATGTTAAACATCTCTATCCCCACCACTAGATGGACAGAGTGTAGAGGACATGCTAAACATCTCTATCCCCAACACTAGATGGATGTCTGGAGAGTAGAGGACATGTTCAACATCTCTATCCCCACCACTAGATGGACAGAGAGTAGAGGACATGCTAAACATCTCTATCCCCACCACTAGATGGACGTCTGGAGAGTAGAGGACATGTTAAACATCTCTATCCCCACCACTAGATGGACAGAGAGTAGAGGACATGCTAAACATCTCTATCCCCACCACTAGATGGACGTCTGGAGAGTAGAGGACATGTTAAACATCTCTATCCCCACCACTAGATGGACAGAGAGTAGAGGACATGTTAAACATCTCTATCCCCACCACTAGATGGATAGAGAGTAGAGGACATGCTAAACATCTCTATCCCCACCACTAGATGGACATCTGGAGAGTAGAGGACATGTTAAACATCTCTATCCCCACCACTAGATGGATGGAGAGTAGAGGACATGTTAAACATCTCTATCCCCACCACTAGATGGATGGAGAGTAGAGGACATGTTAAACATCTCTATCCCCACCACTAGATAGACATCTGGAGAGTACAGGACATGTTAAACATCTCTATCCCCACCACTAGATGGATGGAGAGTAGAGGACATGTTAAACATCTCTGTCCCCACCACTAGATGGACAGAGAGTAGAGGACATGTTAAACATCCCTATCCCCACCACTAGATGGACGTCTGGAGAGTAGAGGACATGTTAAACATCTCTATCCCCACCACTAGATGGATGTAGAGAATAGGACATGTTAAACATCTCTATCCCCACCACTAGATGGATAGAGAGTAGAGGACATGCTAAACATCTCTATCCCCACCACTAGATGAACAGAGAGTAGAGGACATGTTAAACATCTCTATCCCCACCACTAGATGGACATCTGGAGAGTAGAGGACATGTTAAACATCTCTATCCCCACCACTAGATGGACAGAGAGTAGAGGACATGTTAAACATCTCTACCCCCACCACTAGATGGATAGAGAGTAGAGGACATGTTAAACATCTCTATCCCCACCACTAGATGGACGTCTGGAGAGTAGAGGACATGTTAAACATCTCTTTCCCCACCAATAGATGGACAGAGAGTAGAGGACATGTTAAACATCTCTTTCCCCACCAATAGATGGACGTCTGGAGAGTAGAGGACATGTTAAACATCTCTATCCCCACCACTAGATGGACGTCTGGAGAGTAGAGGACATGTTAAACATCTCTATCCCCACCACTAGATGGACAGAGAGTAGAGGACATGTTAAACATCTCTATCCCCACCACTAGATGGACATCTGGAGAGTAGAGGACATGTTAAACATCTCTATCCCCACCACTAGATGGACATCTGGAGAGTAGAGGACATGTTAAACATCTCTATCCCCACCACTAGTTGGATGGAGAGTAGAGGACATGTTAAACATCTCTATCCCCACCACTAGATGGACATCTGGAGAGTAGAGGACATGTTAAACATCTCTATCCCCACCACCAGATGGATGGAGAGTATGAGGACATGTTAAACATCTCTATCCCCAAAACTAGATGGACAGAGAGTAGAGGACATGTTAAACATCTCTACCCCCACCACTAGATGGACAGAGAGTAGAGGACATGTTAAACATCTCTACCCCCACCACTAGATGGATAGAGAGTAGAGGACATGTTAAACATCTCTATCCCCACCACTAGATGGACGTCTGGAGAGTAGAGGACATGTTAAACATCTCTATCCCCACCACTAGATGGACAGAGAGTAGAGGACATGTTAAACATCTCTACCCCCACCACTAGATGGATAGAGAGTAGAGGACATGTTAAACATCTCTATCCCCACCACTAGATGGACGTCTGGAGAGTAGAGGACATGTTAAACATCTCTTTCCCCACCAATAGATGGACAGAGAGTAGAGGACATGTTAAACATCTCTTTCCCCACCAATAGATGGACGTCTGGAGAGTAGAGGACATGTTAAACATCTCTATCCCCACCACTAGATGGACGTCTGGAGAGTAGAGGACATGTTAAACATCTCTATCCCCACCACTAGATGGACAGAGAGTAGAGGACATGTTAAACATCTCTATCCCCACCACTAGATGGACATCTGGAGAGTAGAGGACATGTTAAACATCTCTATCCCCACCACTAGATGGATGGAGAGTAGAGGACATGTTAAACATCCCTGTCCCCACCACTAGATGGATAGAGAGTAGAGGACATGTTAAACATCTCTATCTCCACCACTAGATGGACATCTGGAGAGTAGAGGACATGTTGAACATCTCTATCCCCACCACTAGTTGGATGGAGAGTAGAGGACATGTTAAACATCTCTATCCCCACCACTAGATGGACATCTGGAGAGTAGAGGACATGTTAAACATCTCTATCCCCACCACCAGATGGATGGAGAGTAGAGGACATGTTAAACATCTCTATCCCCACCACTAGATGGACATCTGGAGAGTAGAGGACATGTTAAACATCTCTATCCCCACCACTAGATGGACATCTGGAGAGTAGAGGACATGTTAAACATCTCTATCCCCACCACTAGATGGACAGAGAGTAGAGGACATGTTAAACATCTCTACCCCCACCACTAGATGGATAGAGAGTAGAGGACATGTTAAACATCTCTATCCCCACCACTAGATGGACATCTGGAGAGTAGAGGACATGTTAAACATCTCTATCCCCACCACTAGATGGACAGAGAGTAGAGGACATGTTAAACATCTCTACCCCCACCACTAGATGGATAGAGAGTAGAGGACATGTTAAACATCTCTATCCCCACCACTAGATGGACGTCTGGAGAGTAGAGGACATGTTAAACATCTCTTTCCCCACCAATAGATGGACAGAGAGTAGAGGACATGTTAAACATCTCTTTCCCCACCAATAGATGGACGTCTGGAGAGTAGAGGACATGTTAAACATCTCTATCCCCACCACTAGATGGATAGAGAGTAGAGGACATGCTAAACATCTCTATCCCCACCACTAGATGAACAGAGAGTAGAGGACATGTTAAACATCTCTATCCCCACCACTAGATGGACATCTGGAGAGTAGAGGACATGTTAAACATCTCTATCCCCACCACTAGATGGACAGAGAGTAGAGGACATGTTAAACATCTCTACCCCCACCACTAGATGGATAGAGAGTAGAGGACATGTTAAACATCTCTATCCCCACCACTAGATGGACGTCTGGAGAGTAGAGGACATGTTAAACATCTCTTTCCCCACCAATAGATGGACAGAGAGTAGAGGACATGTTAAACATCTCTTTCCCCACCAATAGATGGACGTCTGGAGAGTAGAGGACATGTTAAACATCTCTATCCCCACCACTAGATGGACGTCTGGAGAGTAGAGGACATGTTAAACATCTCTATCCCCACCACTAGATGGACAGAGAGTAGAGGACATGTTAAACATCTCTATCCCCACCACTAGATGGACATCTGGAGAGTAGAGGACATGTTAAACATCTCTATCCCCACCACTAGATGGACATCTGGAGAGTAGAGGACATGTTAAACATCTCTATCCCCACCACTAGTTGGATGGAGAGTAGAGGACATGTTAAACATCTCTATCCCCACCACTAGATGGACATCTGGAGAGTAGAGGACATGTTAAACATCTCTATCCCCACCACCAGATGGATGGAGAGTATGAGGACATGTTAAACATCTCTATCCCCAAAACTAGATGGACAGAGAGTAGAGGACATGTTAAACATCTCTACCCCCACCACTAGATGGACAGAGAGTAGAGGACATGTTAAACATCTCTACCCCCACCACTAGATGGATAGAGAGTAGAGGACATGTTAAACATCTCTATCCCCACCACTAGATGGACGTCTGGAGAGTAGAGGACATGTTAAACATCTCTATCCCCACCACTAGATGGACAGAGAGTAGAGGACATGTTAAACATCTCTACCCCCACCACTAGATGGATAGAGAGTAGAGGACATGTTAAACATCTCTATCCCCACCACTAGATGGACGTCTGGAGAGTAGAGGACATGTTAAACATCTCTTTCCCCACCAATAGATGGACAGAGAGTAGAGGACATGTTAAACATCTCTTTCCCCACCAATAGATGGACGTCTGGAGAGTAGAGGACATGTTAAACATCTCTATCCCCACCACTAGATGGACGTCTGGAGAGTAGAGGACATGTTAAACATCTCTATCCCCACCACTAGATGGACAGAGAGTAGAGGACATGTTAAACATCTCTATCCCCACCACTAGATGGACATCTGGAGAGTAGAGGACATGTTAAACATCTCTATCCCCACCACTAGATGGATGGAGAGTAGAGGACATGTTAAACATCCCTGTCCCCACCACTAGATGGATAGAGAGTAGAGGACATGTTAAACATCTCTATCTCCACCACTAGATGGACATCTGGAGAGTAGAGGACATGTTGAACATCTCTATCCCCACCACTAGTTGGATGGAGAGTAGAGGACATGTTAAACATCTCTATCCCCACCACTAGATGGACATCTGGAGAGTAGAGGACATGTTAAACATCTCTATCCCCACCACCAGATGGATGGAGAGTAGAGGACATGTTAAACATCTCTATCCCCACCACTAGATGGACATCTGGAGAGTAGAGGACATGTTAAACATCTCTATCCCCACCACTAGTTGGATGGAGAGTAGAGGACATGTTAAACATCTCTATCCCCACCACTAGATGGACATCTGGAGAGTAGAGGACATGTTAAACATCTCTATCCCCACCACCAGATGGATGGAGAGTATGAGGACATGTTAAACATCTCTATCCCCAAAACTAGATGGACAGAGAGTAGAGGACATGTTAAACATCTCTACCCCCACCACTAGATGGACAGAGAGTAGAGGACATGTTAAACATCTCTACCCCCACCACTAGATGGATAGAGAGTAGAGGACATGTTAAACATCTCTATCCCCACCACTAGATGGACGTCTGGAGAGTAGAGGACATGTTAAACATCTCTATCCCCACCACTAGATGGACAGAGAGTAGAGGACATGTTAAACATCTCTACCCCCACCACTAGATGGATAGAGAGTAGAGGACATGTTAAACATCTCTATCCCCACCACTAGATGGACGTCTGGAGAGTAGAGGACATGTTAAACATCTCTATCCCCACCACTAGATGGATGGAGAGTAGAGGACATGTTTAACATCTCTATCCCCACCACTAGATGGACGTCTGGAGAGTAGAGGACATGTTAAACATCTCTATCCCCACCACTAGATGGACAGAGAGTAGAGGACATGTTAAACATCTCTATCCCCACCACTAGATGGACGTCTGGAGAGTAGAGGACATGTTAAATATCTCTTTCCCCACCACTAGATGGATGGAGAGTAGAGGACATGTTAAACATCTCTATCCCCACCACTAGATGGACATCTGGAGAGTAGAGGACATGTTAAACATCTCTATCCCCACCACTAGTTGGATGGAGAGTAGAGGACATGTTAAACATCTCTATCCCCACCACTAGATGGACATCTGGAGAGTAGAGGACATGTTAAACATCTCTATCCCCACCACCAGATGGATGGAGAGTATGAGGACATGTTAAACATCTCTATCCCCAAAACTAGATGGACAGAGAGTAGAGGACATGTTAAACATCTCTACCCCCACCACTAGATGGACAGAGAGTAGAGGACATGTTAAACATCTCTACCCCCACCACTAGATAGATAGAGAGTAGAGGACATGTTAAACATCTCTATCCCCACCACTAGATGGACGTCTGGAGAGTAGAGGACATGTTAAACATCTCTATCCCCACCACTAGATGGACAGAGAGTAGAGGACATGTTAAACATCTCTACCCCCACCACTAGATGGATAGAGAGTAGAGGACATGTTAAACATCTCTATCCCCACCACTAGATGGACGTCTGGAGAGTAGAGGACATGTTAAACATCTCTATCCCCACCACTAGATGGATGGAGAGTAGAGGACATGTTTAACATCTCTATCCCCACCACTAGATGGACGTCTGGAGAGTAGAGGACATGTTAAACATCTCTATCCCCACCACTAGATGGACAGAGAGTAGAGGACATGTTAAACATCTCTATCCCCACCACTAGATGGACGTCTGGAGAGTAGAGGACATGTTAAATATCTCTTTCCCCACCACTAGATGGATGGAGAGTAGAGGACATGTGAAACATCTCTATCCCCACCACTAGATGGACATCTGGAGAGTAGAGGACATGTTAAACATCTCTATCCCCACCACTAGATGGATGGAGAGTAGAGGACATGTTAAACATATCTATCCCCACCACTAGATGGACGTCTGGAGAGTAGAGGACATGTTAAACATCTCTATCCCCACCACTAGATGGACATCTGGAGAGTAGAGGACATGTTAAACATCTCTATCCCCACCACTAGATGGACATCTGGAGAGTAGAGGACATGTTAAACATCTCTATCCCCACCACTAGATGGACATCTGGAGAGTAGAGGACATGTTAAACATCTCTATCCCCACCACTAGATGGATGGAGAGTAGAGGACATGTTAAACATATCTATCCCCACCACTAGATGGACGTCTGGAGAGTAGAGGACATGTTAAACATCTCTATCCCCACCACTAGATGGACAGAGAGTAGAGGACATGCTAAACATCTCTATCCCCACCACTAGATGGACGTCTGGAGAGTAGAGGACATGTTAAACATCTCTATCCCCACCACTAGATGGACAGAGAGTAGAGGACATGTTAAACATCTCTATCCCCACCACTAGATGGACGTCTGGAGAGTAGAGGACATGTTAAACATCTCTATCCCCACCACTAGATGTACATCTGGAGAGAAGAGGACATGTTAAACATCTCTATCCCCACCACTAGATGGACATCTGGAGAGTAGAGGACATGTTAAACATCTCTATCCCCACCACTAGATGGATGGAGAGTAGAGGACATGTTAAACATCTCTATCCCCACCACTAGATGGACAGAGAGTAGAGGACATGTTAAACATCTCTATCCCCACCACTAGATGGACGTCTGGAGAGTAGAGGACATGTTAAACATCTCTATCCCCACCACTAGATGGACAGAGAGTAGAGGACATGTTAAACATCTCTATCCCCACCACTAGATGGACGTCTGGAGAGTAGAGGACATGTTAAACATCTCTATCCCCACCACTAGATGTACATCTGGAGAGTAGAGGACATGTTAAACATCTCTATCCCCACCACTAGATGGACATCTGGAGAGTAGAGGACATGTTAAACATCTCTATCCCCACCACTAGATGGATGGAGAGTAGAGGACATGTTAAACATCTCTATCCCCACCACTAGATGGACAGAGAGTAGAGGACATGTTAAACATCTCTATCCCCACCACTAGATGGATGGAGAGTAGAGGACATGTTAAACATCTCTATCCTCACCACTAGATGGATGGAGAGTCGAGGACATGTTAAACATCTCTAACCCACCACTAGATGGACATCTGGAGAGTAGAGGACATGTTAAACATCTCTATCCCCACCACTACATGGATGGAGAGTAGAGGAGATGTTAAACATCTCTGTCCCCACCACTAGATGGACAGAGAGTAGAGGATATGTTAAACATCTCTATCCCCACCACTAGATGGACATATGGAGAGTAGAGGACATGTTAAACATCTCTATCCCCACCACTAGATGGATGTAGAGAATAGGACATGTTAAACATCTCTATCCCCACCACTAGATGGATAGAGAGTAGAGGACATGCTAAACATCTCTATCCCCACCACTAGATGGACGTCTGGAGAGTAGAGGACATGTTAAACATCTCTATCCCCACCACTAGATGGACAGAGAGTAGAGGACATGTTAAACATCTCTATCCCCACCACTAGATGGACGTCTGGAGAGTAGAGGACATGTTAAACATCTCTATCCCCACCACTAGATGTACATCTGGAGAGAAGAGGACATGTTAAACATCTCTATCCCCACCACTAGATGGACATCTGGAGAGTAGAGGACATGTTAAACATCTCTATCCCCACCACTAGATGGATGGAGAGTAGAGGACATGTTAAACATCTCTATCCCCACCACTAGATGGACAGAGAGTAGAGGACATGTTAAACATCTCTATCCCCACCACTAGATGGACGTCTGGAGAGTAGAGGACATGTTAAACATCTCTATCCCCACCACTAGATGGACAGAGAGTAGAGGACATGTTAAACATCTCTATCCCCACCACTAGATGGACGTCTGGAGAGTAGAGGACATGTTAAACATCTCTATCCCCACCACTAGATGTACATCTGGAGAGTAGAGGACATGTTAAACATCTCTATCCCCACCACTAGATGGACATCTGGAGAGTAGAGGACATGTTAAACATCTCTATCCCCACCACTAGATGGATGGAGAGTAGAGGACATGTTAAACATCTCTATCCCCACCACTAGATGGACAGAGAGTAGAGGACATGTTAAACATCTCTATCCCCACCACTAGATGGATGGAGAGTAGAGGACATGTTAAACATCTCTATCCTCACCACTAGATGGATGGAGAGTCGAGGACATGTTAAACATCTCTAACCCACCACTAGATGGACATCTGGAGAGTAGAGGACATGTTAAACATCTCTATCCCCACCACTACATGGATGGAGAGTAGAGGAGATGTTAAACATCTCTGTCCCCACCACTAGATGGACAGAGAGTAGAGGATATGTTAAACATCTCTATCCCCACCACTAGATGGACATATGGAGAGTAGAGGACATGTTAAACATCTCTATCCCCACCACTAGATGGATGTAGAGAATAGGACATGTTAAACATCTCTATCCCCACCACTAGATGGATAGAGAGTAGAGGACATGCTAAACATCTCTATCCCCACCACTAGATGGACAGAGAGTAGAGGACATGTTAAACATCTCTATCCCCACCACTAGATGGACAGAGTGTAGAGGACATGCTAAACATCTCTATCCCCAACACTAGATGGATGTCTGGAGAGTAGAGGACATGTTCAACATCTCTATCCCCACCACTAGATGGACAGAGAGTAGAGGACATGCTAAACATCTCTATCCCCACCACTAGATGGACGTCTGGAGAGTAGAGGACATGTTAAACATCTCTATCCCCACCACTAGATGGACAGAGAGTAGAGGACATGCTAAACATCTCTATCCCCACCACTAGATGGACGTCTGGAGAGTAGAGGACATGTTAAACATCTCTATCCCCACCACTAGATGGACAGAGAGTAGAGGACATGTTAAACATCTCTATCCCCACCACTAGATGGATAGAGAGTAGAGGACATGCTAAACATCTCTATCCCCACCACTAGATGGACATCTGGAGAGTAGAGGACATGTTAAACATCTCTATCCCCACCACTAGATGGATGGAGAGTAGAGGACATGTTAAACATCTCTATCCCCACCACTAGATGGATGGAGAGTAGAGGACATGTTAAACATCTCTATCCCCACCACTAGATAGACATCTGGAGAGTACAGGACATGTTAAACATCTCTATCCCCACCACTAGATGGATGGAGAGTAGAGGACATGTTAAACATCTCTGTCCCCACCACTAGATGGACAGAGAGTAGAGGACATGTTAAACATCCCTATCCCCACCACTAGATGGACGTCTGGAGAGTAGAGGACATGTTAAACATCTCTATCCCCACCACTAGATGGATGTAGAGAATAGGACATGTTAAACATCTCTATCCCCACCACTAGATGGATAGAGAGTAGAGGACATGCTAAACATCTCTATCCCCACCACTAGATGAACAGAGAGTAGAGGACATGTTAAACATCTCTATCCCCACCACTAGATGGACATCTGGAGAGTAGAGGACATGTTAAACATCTCTATCCCCACCACTAGATGGACAGAGAGTAGAGGACATGTTAAACATCTCTACCCCCACCACTAGATGGATAGAGAGTAGAGGACATGTTAAACATCTCTATCCCCACCACTAGATGGACGTCTGGAGAGTAGAGGACATGTTAAACATCTCTTTCCCCACCAATAGATGGACAGAGAGTAGAGGACATGTTAAACATCTCTTTCCCCACCAATAGATGGACGTCTGGAGAGTAGAGGACATGTTAAACATCTCTATCCCCACCACTAGATGGACGTCTGGAGAGTAGAGGACATGTTAAACATCTCTATCCCCACCACTAGATGGACAGAGAGTAGAGGACATGTTAAACATCTCTATCCCCACCACTAGATGGACATCTGGAGAGTAGAGGACATGTTAAACATCTCTATCCCCACCACTAGATGGACATCTGGAGAGTAGAGGACATGTTAAACATCTCTATCCCCACCACTAGTTGGATGGAGAGTAGAGGACATGTTAAACATCTCTATCCCCACCACTAGATGGACATCTGGAGAGTAGAGGACATGTTAAACATCTCTATCCCCACCACCAGATGGATGGAGAGTATGAGGACATGTTAAACATCTCTATCCCCAAAACTAGATGGACAGAGAGTAGAGGACATGTTAAACATCTCTACCCCCACCACTAGATGTACAGAGAGTAGAGGACATGTTAAACATCTCTACCCCCACCACTAGATGGATAGAGAGTAGAGGACATGTTAAACATCTCTATCCCCACCACTAGATGGACGTCTGGAGAGTAGAGGACATGTTAAACATCTCTATCCCCACCACTAGATGGACAGAGAGTAGAGGACATGTTAAACATCTCTACCCCCACCACTAGATGGATAGAGAGTAGAGGACATGTTAAACATCTCTATCCCCACCACTAGATGGACGTCTGGAGAGTAGAGGACATGTTAAACATCTCTTTCCCCACCAATAGATGGACAGAGAGTAGAGGACATGTTAAACATCTCTTTCCCCACCAATAGATGGACGTCTGGAGAGTAGAGGACATGTTAAACATCTCTATCCCCACCACTAGATGGACGTCTGGAGAGTAGAGGACATGTTAAACATCTCTATCCCCACCACTAGATGGACAGAGAGTAGAGGACATGTTAAACATCTCTATCCCCACCACTAGATGGACATCTGGAGAGTAGAGGACATGTTAAACATCTCTATCCCCACCACTAGATGGATGGAGAGTAGAGGACATGTTAAACATCCCTGTCCCCACCACTAGATGGATAGAGAGTAGAGGACATGTTAAACATCTCTATCTCCACCACTAGATGGACATCTGGAGAGTAGAGGACATGTTGAACATCTCTATCCCCACCACTAGTTGGATGGAGAGTAGAGGACATGTTAAACATCTCTATCCCCACCACTAGATGGACATCTGGAGAGTAGAGGACATGTTAAACATCTCTATCCCCACCACCAGATGGATGGAGAGTAGAGGACATGTTAAACATCTCTATCCCCACCACTAGATGGACATCTGGAGAGTAGAGGACATGTTAAACATCTCTATCCCCACCACTAGTTGGATGGAGAGTAGAGGACATGTTAAACATCTCTATCCCCACCACTAGATGGACATCTGGAGAGTAGAGGACATGTTAAACATCTCTATCCCCACCACCAGATGGATGGAGAGTATGAGGACATGTTAAACATCTCTATCCCCAAAACTAGATGGACAGAGAGTAGAGGACATGTTAAACATCTCTACCCCCACCACTAGATGGACAGAGAGTAGAGGACATGTTAAACATCTCTACCCCCACCACTAGATGGATAGAGAGTAGAGGACATGTTAAACATCTCTATCCCCACCACTAGATGGACGTCTGGAGAGTAGAGGACATGTTAAACATCTCTATCCCCACCACTAGATGGACAGAGAGTAGAGGACATGTTAAACATCTCTACCCCCACCACTAGATGGATAGAGAGTAGAGGACATGTTAAACATCTCTATCCCCACCACTAGATGGACGTCTGGAGAGTAGAGGACATGTTAAACATCTCTATCCCCACCACTAGATGGATGGAGAGTAGAGGACATGTTTAACATCTCTATCCCCACCACTAGATGGTCGTCTGGAGAGTAGAGGACATGTTAAACATCTCTATCCCCACCACTAGATGGACAGAGAGTAGAGGACATGTTAAACATCTCTATCCCCACCACTAGATGGACGTCTGGAGAGTAGAGGACATGTTAAATATCTCTTTCCCCACCACTAGATGGATGGAGAGTAGAGGACATGTTAAACATCTCTATCCCCACCACTAGATGGACATCTGGAGAGTAGAGGACATGTTAAACATCTCTATCCCCACCACTAGTTGGATGGAGAGTAGAGGACATGTTAAACATCTCTATCCCCACCACTAGATGGACATCTGGAGAGTAGAGGACATGTTAAACATCTCTATCCCCACCACCAGATGGATGGAGAGTATGAGGACATGTTAAACATCTCTATCCCCAAAACTAGATGGACAGAGAGTAGAGGACATGTTAAACATCTCTACCCCCACCACTAGATGGACAGAGAGTAGAGGACATGTTAAACATCTCTACCCCCACCACTAGATAGATAGAGAGTAGAGGACATGTTAAACATCTCTATCCCCACCACTAGATGGACGTCTGGAGAGTAGAGGACATGTTAAACATCTCTATCCCCACCACTAGATGGACAGAGAGTAGAGGACATGTTAAACATCTCTACCCCCACCACTAGATGGATAGAGAGTAGAGGACATGTTAAACATCTCTATCCCCACCACTAGATGGACGTCTGGAGAGTAGAGGACATGTTAAACATCTCTATCCCCACCACTAGATGGATGGAGAGTAGAGGACATGTTTAACATCTCTATCCCCACCACTAGATGGACGTCTGGAGAGTAGAGGACATGTTAAACATCTCTATCCCCACCACTAGATGGACAGAGAGTAGAGGACATGTTAAACATCTCTATCCCCACCACTAGATGGACGTCTGGAGAGTAGAGGACATGTTAAATATCTCTTTCCCCACCACTAGATGGATGGAGAGTAGAGGACATGTGAAACATCTCTGTCCCCACCACTAGAGAGTAGAGGACATGTTAAACATCTCTATTGAGACTGCCAAAGTTCCGGACAACAGGCCCTCCGATTTTACACACTTAACTCTATCTGAGAAGTAGTTAGAAACCAGATGAACCAGTCATTTGAGAAACCGAGGCTGTTGAGTCTGCCGATAAGAATACGTTGATTGACAGTTGAAAGCCTTGGTCGATGAAGACGGCTGCACAGTACTGTTTTTTTTATGGATGGTGGTTATGATATCGTTTCGGACCAGAGACAAGCCAGCAGTGGGGTGCAGGGTGGTATGCACTTTACATGTTGAGTTTATATTTGTGTTTAGTGAAGCTGATCTATGGTGTAACCATTAGTCCAAACAGGAAACGAGAGTTTCTATTGGACAAATTCAGGTAGGTCCATCCCAGTTTAATTTGCTTCCGTCTCTCTCTCTCTCTCTCTCTCTCTCTCTCTCTCTCTCTCTCTCTCTCTCTGTGTATCTCTCTCTCTCTCTCTCTGTCTCTCTCTCTCTCTCTCTCTCGATCTCTCTCTCTCTCTCTCTCTGTGTATCTCTCTCTCTCTCTCTCTCTCTCTCTCTCTCTCTCTCTCTCTCTCTCTCTCTCTCTCTCTCCAGTTTCAAGTTAACGAAATGCTTATTTGCAGGTTCCTTCTCGACAATCCACCAACAACAAGAAATAATACAATATGAAAATAAAGTTAGTGGCTCAGTAGAATAGAATAAACAAGTACAATACAGGAAGGCACAATTTATAGTCCAACATTTATGTGTATTGGAGAGTTTTTAAACTGTGCAGTATTTAGTAATCATAAGTCTGGTAGCAACAGTTGTAATGTGTTTGTAGCATGAATGTATAATTATGTGTGTGTGTGTGTGTGTGTGTGTGTGTGTGTGTGTGTGTGTGTGTGTGTGTGTGTGTGTGTGTGTGTGTGTGTGTGTGTGTGTGTGTGTGTGTGTGTGTGTGTGTGTGTGTGTGTGTGTGTGTGTGAAGAATCAGTGCAAGGGGGTCAGTCCAGCTGAAGTGTTCAGCAGTCTGATGGCTTGTAGATATCATGACATCATGCTCCGATTAGCTGTTGTGAAAGCAACTACTCTTCCTGGGGACTAAACATGAAACACGGTACAATAAAGAACATTATTAAACAGCTCAAAGACAGAACTACATACATTTAAACTGGAGGGCCGGGCAGTCCTGGAATTCCCGTAGCAGGCCGTGAAGTAACCGGTCAGGGCTCTCTCGACGGTGCAGTGGTTGGAGAGGAATGGGGGGGGCATTAGAAAACATTTCAGCCGCCTTAGTAAGTAAAGATGCGCCTTCTTGACAAGGGTGTTTGTGGTGTTGGTCCATGTTAAGTCCTCGGTGTCTCTCTCTACTGCAGTCCCGTTGATGTGGACCGGGGCGTGTTCCCTCCTCTTCTTCCTGAAGTCAACAATCAGCTCCTTTGTGTTGCTGAGGGAGCAGTTGTTGTCCTATCACCACAATGCCAGCTCACTTACCTCCCCCCTATAGGCTGACATGCTGTTGTTGGTTTATTTATTGTTTTAAATAAGAAAACAAGTGATAAACAACAATACAGATGAAAACCAATCAATACAAAATGGTGTGCAGGAGTGGCTTCGGGACAAGTCTCTGAATGTCCCAGCCAGAGCCCGGACTTGAACCGGATCGAACATCTCTGGAGAGACCTGAAAATAGCTGTGCAGCAACGCTCCCCATCCAACCTGACAGAGCTTGAGAGGATCTGCAGAGAAGAATGGGAGAAACTCGCCAAATACAGGTGTGCCAAGCATGTAGCGTCATACCCGAGAAGACTCGAGACTGTAATCGCTGACAAAGGTGCTTCAACAAAGTACTGAGTAAATGGGACTGAATACTTATGTAAACGTGTCATCTGTTTATTATTTTATTACATTTGCACACATTTAAAAAAAATGTGTCTTTGCTTTGTCATTATGGAGGCAAAAAAACAATTGAATCCATCTTAGAATAAGGCTGTAACGTAACAAAATGTGGAAAAGGGAATGGGTTTGAATAGTTTCCAAATGGTGTCAAATCAGTTGACTATAACAGAGTCACTTGTCATAGGCCTACGAGTGGGGGGGGGGAGTGGGGGGAGTGGGGGGGGGGGGAGTGGGGGAGTGGGGGGAGTGGGGGGAGTGGGGGGGGGGGGGAATGACCAGCTGATTATACTTTATGTGATCTTACCTTTCTTTCGTTCTTCAACTGGTCGTGGCAGCTGTTCCTTTCTTTTGAGGCCTTTTCAGAGAATTCTTCATCTATGAAGATGTTGGTTACCTTCAGGCACTTTATTTAACTAGGCAAGTCAGTTAAGAACAAATTCTTATTTTCAATGACGGCCTAGGAACAGTGGGTTAACTGCCTGTTCAGGGGCAGAACGACAGATTTGTACCTTGTCAGCTCAGGGATTCGATCTTGCAACCTTTCGGTGACTAGTCCAACGCTCGAACCACCTGCTGTCCCTTCTTGTCTTTGAACCTGAGCAATTTCACCACTATAGATCTGGGGTGACGATCAGGGAAGAAGGTGCCATGCGCCCTCTCCATCTCGATGAGTTTAGGGTCCAGTTTGAGTTGCCAGTAGTCTGCCAGAAGTTTCTTGGCCTTGACTTCTGCATCATGCCAATATTCAGTCTTTACGTCCTCAATTCCATTTATTAAAGTTCTATTGCGTCTCGATTGGTTTTCGAGGTAGTCTACTTTGGAACAGTGCTTGTCAAGTGTTGTTTGGAAAATTGTGAAATCCTCTGACATGATTTTGAATGAGGTCACATTCACGCCCTTCACCTCCTCCACCTCCGGCTGCGTAAATTCCAAACTATTCCATTATATACATGTACAGATCATCAACCGTTTTGTTGGTAGAATCCATAAAGAGTTGCAGGAAGGACTTCAAGTTATTTTCGTGCAGATCTATTATATCCTTATGAACTGTTGTTGACCCAGTAGTTCATGGAGTGTAGTGTTGACCCAGTAGTTAATAGAGGGTAGTGTTGACCTAGTAGTCCATGGAGTGTAATGTTGACCCAGTAGTCCATGGAGTGTAGTGTTGACCCAGTAGTTCATGGAGTGTAGTGTTGACCCAGTAGTTAATAGAGTGTAGTGTTGACCCAGTAGTTAATAGAGTGTAATGTTGACCCAGTAGTTAATAGAGTGTAGTGTTGACCCAGTAGTTAAGAGTGTAGTGTTGACCCAGTAGTTAATAGAGTGTAGTGTTGACCCAGTAGTTAAGAGTGTAGTGTTGACCCAGTAGTTAATAGAGTGTAGTGTTGAGCCAGTAGTTAGAGTGTAGTGTTGACCCAGTAGTTAATAGAGTGTAGTGTTGACCCAATAGTCCATGGAGTGCAGTGTTGACCCAGTAGTTAATAGAGTGTAGTGTTGACCCAGTAGTTAATAGAGTGTAGTGTTGACCCTGTAGTTCATGGAGTGTAGTGTTGACCCAGTAGTTAATAGAGTGTAGTGTTGACCCAGTAGTTAATAGAGTGTAGTGTTGACCCTGTAGTTCATGGAGTGTAGTGTTGACCCAGTAGTTAATAGAGTGTAGTTTTGACCCAGTAGTTAAGAGTGTAGTGTTGACCCAGTAGTTAATAGAGTGTAGTGTTGACCCAGTAGTTAATAGAGTGTAGTGTTGACCCAGTAGTTAATAGAGTGTAGTTTTGACCCAGTAGTTAAGAGTGTAGTGTTGACCCAGTAGTTAATAGAGTGTAGTGTTGACCCAGTAGTTAATAGAGTGTAGTGTTGACCCAGTAGTTAGAGTGTAGTGTTGACCCAGTAGTTTAGAGTGTAGTGTTGACCCAGTAGTTAATAGAGTGTAGTGTTGACCCAGTAGTTAATAGAGTGTAGTGTTGACCCAGTAGTTAATGGAGTGTAGTGTTGACCCAGTAGTTAATAGAGTGTAGTGTTGACCCAGTAGTTAATAGAGTGTAGTGTTGACCCAGTAGTTAATAGAGTGTAGTGTTGACCCAGTAGTTAATGGAGTGTAGTGTTGACCCAGTAGTTAATAGAGTGTAGTGTTGACCCAGTAGTTAATAGAGTGTAGTGTTGACCCAGTAGTTAATAGAGTGTAATGTTGACCCAGTAGTTAATAGAGTGTAGTGTTGACCCAGTAGTTAAGAGTGTAGTGTTGACCCAGTAGTTAATAGAGTGTAGTGTTGACCCAGTAGTTAAGAGTGTAGTGTTGACCCAGTAGTTAATAGAGTGTAGTGTTGAGCCCGTAGTTAGAGTGTAGTGTTGACCCAGTAGTTAATAGAGTGTAGTGTTGACCCAATAGTCCATGGAGTGCAGTGTTGACCCAGTAGTTAATAGAGTGTAGTGTTGACCCAGTAGTTAATAGAGTGTAGTGTTGACCCTGTAGTTCATGGAGTGTAGTGTTGACCCAGTAGTTAATAGAGTGTAGTGTTGACCCAGTAGTTAATAGAGTGTAGTGTTGACCCTGTAGTTCATGGAGTGTAGTGTTGACCCAGTAGTTAATAGAGTGTAGTTTTGACCCAGTAGTTAAGAGTGTAGTGTTGACCCAGTAGTTAATAGAGTGTAGTGTTGACCCAGTAGTTAATAGAGTGTAGTGTTGACCCAGTAGTTAATAGAGTGTAGTTTTGACCCAGTAGTTAAGAGTGTAGTGTTGACCCAGTAGTTAATAGAGTGTAGTGTTGACCCAGTAGTTAATAGAGTGTAGTGTTGACCCAGTAGTTAATAGAGTGTAGTGTTGGACCCAGTAGTTAATAGAGTGTAGTGTTGACCCAGTAGTTAATAGAGTGTAGTGTTGACCCAGTAGTTAATAGAGTGTAGTGTTGACCCAGTAGTTAATGGAGTGTAGTGTTGACCCAGTAGTTAATAGAGTGTAGTGTTGACCCAGTAGTTAATAGAGTGTAGTGTTGACCCAGTAGTTAATAGAGTGTAGTGTTGACCCAGTAGTTCATGGAGTGTAGTGTTGACCCAGTAGTTAATAGAGTGTAGTGTTGACCCAGTAGTTAATAGAGTGTAGTGTTGACCCAGTAGTTAATAGAGTGTAGTGTTGACCCAGTAGTTAATAGAGTGTAGTGTTGACCCCAGTCGTCCATGGAATGTACTGTTGACCCAGTAGTTAGAGTGTAGTGTTGACCCAGTAGTTGAGTGTAGTGTTGACCCAGTAGTTAATAGAGTGTAGTTTTGACCCAGTAGTTAATAGAGTGTAGTGTTGACCCAGTAGTTAATAGAGTGTAGTGTTGACCCCAGTCGTCCATGGAATGTACTGTTGACCCAGTAGTTAGAGTGTAGTGTTGACCCAGTGGTTAATAGAGTGTAGTGTTGACCCAGTAGTTAATAGAGTGTAGTGTTGACCCAGTAGTTAATATAGTGTAGTGTTGACCCAGTAGTTAAGAGTGTAGTGTTGGACCCAGTAGTTAATAGAGTGTAGTGTTGACCCAGTAGTTAATAGAGTGTAGTGTTGACCCAGTAGTTAATAGAGTGTAGTGTTGACCCAGTAGTTAATAGAGTGTAGTGTTGACCCAGTAGTTAATAGAGTGTAGTGTTGACCCAGTAGTTAAGAGTGTAGTGTTGACCCAGTAGTTAATAGAGTGTAGTGTTGACCCAGTAGTTAATAGAGTGTAGTGTTGACCCAGTAGTTAGAGTGTAGTGTTGACCCAGTAGTTAATAGAGTGTAGTGTTGACCCAGTAGTTAATAGAGTGTAGTGTTGACCCAGTAGTTAATAGAGTGTAGTGTTGACCCAGTAGTTAATAGAGTGGAGTGTTGACCCAGTAGTTAAGAGTGTAGTGTTGACCCAGTAGTTAATAGAGTGTAGTGTTGACCCAGTAGTTAATAGAGTGTAGTGTTGACCCAGTAGTTAATAGAGTGTAGTGTTGACCCCAGTCGTCCATGGAATGTAGTGTTGACCCAGTAGTTAATAGAGTGTAGTGTTGACCCAGTAGTTAATAGAGTGTACTGTTGACCCAGTAGTTAGAGTGTAGTGTTGACCCAGTAGTTAATAGAGTGTACTGTTGACCCAGTAGTTAATAGAGTGTAGTGTTGACCCAGTAGTTCGTGGAGTGTACAGTTGGTACGTACTCCTCTTCCCCGTTGAGCTTTGCAGTGTTTTTTTGTCTAGTGTAAGCCACGATATACAAGCTTGTTTTGTGCAAAAATGTCTTCCCAAATACAACCCACACGTTGTGAAAAAGAGTATTTTAAAATCCCCGATGTCTCTCTGGAAATATATTCTCGCCCTGAGCTCATCTATTTTATTATCCAGAGACTGGAAATTAGCCAGTAATATGCTCGGAAGCGGTGGCTGTTGTGCGCGAAGTCCATTCCGAATACCTCTTCTCCGCCAGGCGGCGTCTTGCAGCAGCCTCTGGGATGAATTCAATTGCCCTGGGGGGGTACAAACAAAGGATCTAATTCAGGGGAAGTCGTGTTCCTGGTCGTATTGCTGGTGAGTTACCGCCACTCTGATATCCAAACGTTCTTTATGGATGCACCGAAACTTCAGAAAGAGACTCAGGAAGTCAATCGCTGGTGAATTAAGTTCCTGAAAATCAAATGAAATAAAAATCACAAATAAAATGTTTACGTGTCTTGATCCTTCTGTAACTTACATCAGAAATAGAGATTACGTTCCTTAATAGTGAAATTCTCCTTTAAAGTGATTCTTAGTTATATTACGTTTGATGCCGGAGCTCTGAGGCATACGGCGAAATTGCTAAGCAATGTACTTTGAAGTAGTGTTCCTGATGTCACTTTATTTATGACGTCCGATGCTTTGTTTTGTCGAACAGCCACCTGATTGGTTTGGTAGAAGACAAAAAAAGGGCTACGCTATGGGATGTGGGACGTTATCTTTAATAATTTGGCTTCTCTAAATTAATTTGACCACTAGGTGCCACTAGTGTACACTGTGTTGCTGAAAGTCTCAATGGCCCAGGAAGCTCAGTTCTGGTTATCCCCCACCTGCACTACCTTCATACAACCAGCAGGTGGGAGCACTCACCAAGGAAGGACTGGGCCTCCACTATAGGGTTACTTAGTACGGAGGAGAGTGTGTGTGTGTGTGTGTGTGTGTGTGTGTGTGTGTGTGTGTGTGTGTGTGTGTGTGTGTGTGTGTGTGTGTGTGTGTGTGTGTGTGTGTGTGTGTGTGTGTGTGAGCGTGTGCATGTGTGAGCGTGTGCATGTGTGAGCGTGTGCGTGCAAATACAGTAAGGAGTTATTTCCCCTCTAGATTTTGTTGAACACTGTAATTATGCTGCCAGTTACATAACAGAGAAAATAACATACGCCACACACACACCACCAGGGTTGGGTAGGATTCTTTCTAAATGTAATAAACAAGTAATTTGGGGATTTCTTCTTTTTATTTAACCTTTATTAATACAGATTTTTGTCATTGAGGTAATATCTATTTTCCAAGAGAGACCTGGTCCAGTAGCAGCAGGGAGAACAACGTCTCAGACAAAACAACTTACACTAACACAACATTAAACAAAACTATAAACACACATACAATACAATACTTACATATTACGTTAAAAAAAACACTAAACTTATGACTAAAAAAAACAGCTGTCCTATCAAGTGTTTAAACTCCACCAACGAAACTCGATCATCAAACTAACTAAAACTATTTCTACCATGACCTGTTCTAATTTTTGGTACTGTTAGAAGCAAATGAGAATTGGACCGTAATTTATATTTATTTACCGACCTGATTTTTAAAAAAGAACAGAGATACAATTGCCACAAACTCAAATCAAGTCCAGTTTTATTTGTCACAATTTGTAAACTACAGAACTTGACCAGTGGAGAATGCTGAGGGGAACAGGCTCAAAATGATCTGTTCTATTGGCCAACATGTCCAACGGGACAGACTGTAATATCTTATGTTTCACCAAATGCTGAACGACGACACAGATAATATAGAGCTAGAGGGATTTTCAATGCACCGGCAGAACAGAGAAGCTACATCTGGTAAGACAAGGGGTGGGGGGGGGGGGGTCTCTGTCTTTTTGTCAATAACAGCTGGTGCGCGATGTCTGATATTAAAGAAGTCTCAAGGTATTGCTCGCCTGAGGTAGAGTACCTTATGATAAGTTATAGAACACACTGTCTACCAAGAGAGTTCTCATCTGTGTTATTCGTAGTGGTCTATTTACCACCATAAACCGATGCTAGCACTATGACCACACTCAACCGGCTGTACAAGGCCCCTCAACCAGCTGTACAAGGCCACTCAACCAGCTGTATAAGGCCACTCAACCAGCTGTATAAGGCCACTCAACCAGCTGTATAATGCCACTCAACCAGCTGTAGAAGGCCACTCAACCAGCTGTATAAGGCCACTCAACCAGCTGTATAAGGCCACTCAACCAGCTGTATAAGGCCACTCAACCAGCTGTATAAGGCCCCTCAACCAGCTGTATAAGGCCCCTCAACCAGCTGTATAAGACCCCTCAACCAGCTGTATAAGACCCCTCAACCAGCTGTATAAGGCCCCTCAACCAGCTGTATAAGACCCCTCAACCAGCTGTATAAGACCCCTCAACCAGCTGTATAAGGCCACTCAACCAGCTGTATAAGGCCCCTCAACCAGCTGTATAAGGCCCCTCAACCAGCTGTATAAGGCCCCTCAACCAGCTGTATGAGGCCCCTCAACCAGCTGTATAAGGCCCCTCAACCAGCTGTATAAGGCCCCTCAACCAGCTGTATAAGGCCCCTCAACCAGCTGTATGAGGCCCCTCAACCAGCTGTATGAGGCCCCTCAACCAGCTGTATAAGGCCCCTCAACCAGCTGTATAAGGCCCCTCAACCAGCTGTATAAGGCCCCTCAACCAGCTGTATGAGGCCCCTCAACCAGCTGTATGAGGCCCCTCAACCAGCTGTATAAGGCCCCTCAACCAGCTGTATAAGACCCCTCAACCAGCTGTATAAGGCCCCTCAACCAGCTGTATAAGGCCCCTCAACCAGCTGTATAAGGCCCCTCAACCAGCTGTATGAGGCCCCTCAACCAGCTGTATAAGGCCCCTCAACCAGCTGTATAAGGCCCCTCAACCAGCTGTATGAGGCCCCTCAACCAGCTGTATGAGGCCCCTCAACCAGCTGTATGAGGCCCCTCAACCAGCTGTATAAGGCCCCTCAACCAGCTGTATAAGGCCCCTCAACCAGCTGTATAAGGCCCCTCAACCAGCTGTATAAGGCCCCTCAACCAGCTGTATAAGGCCCCTCAACCAGCTGTATAAGGCCCCTCAACCAGCTGTATGAGGCCCCTCAACCAGCTGTATGAGGCCCCTCAACCAGCTGTATAAGGCCCCTCAACCAGCTGTATAAGGCCCCTCAACCAGCTGTATGAGGCCCCTCAACCAGCTGTATAAGGCCCCTCAACCAGCTGTATAAGGCCCCTCAACCAGCTGTATAAGGCCCCTCAACCAGCTGTATAAGGCCCCTCAACCAGCTGTATAAGGCCCCTCAACCAGCTGTATAAGGCCCCTCAACCAGCTGTATAAGGCCCCTCAACCAGCTGTATAAGGCCCCTCAACCAGCTGTATGAGGCCCCTCAACCAGCTGTATAAGGCCCCTCAACCAGCTGTATAAGGCCCCTCAACCAGCTGTATAAGGCCACTCAACCAGCTGTATAAGGCCCCTCAACCAGCTGTATAAGGCCCCTCAACCAGCTGTATAAGGCCCCTCAACCAGCTGTATGAGGCCCCTCAACCAGCTGTATAAGGCCCCTCAACCAGCTGTATAAGGCCCCTCAACCAGCTGTATAAGGCCCCTCAACCAGCTGTATAAGGCCCCTCAACCAGCTGTATAAGGCCCCTCAACCAGCTGTATAAGGCCCCTCAACCAGCTGTATAACACCATAAGCAAATAAGAAAATGCTCATCCAGAAGTGGCAATGAGGCAGTGATCGCTGAGATCTTGGTTGAAGACAGCAGAGGTGTATTTAGAGGGCAAGTTGGTTAGGATGATATCTATGAGGGTGCCCGTGTTTAAGGCTTTGGGGAGGTACCTGGTAGGTTCATTGATAATTTGTGTGAGATTGAGGGCATCAAGTTTAGATTGTAGGATGGCTGGGGTGTTAAGCATGTTCCAGTTTAGGTCGCCTAGCAGCACGAGCTCTGAAGATAGATGGGGGACAATCAGTTCACATATGGTGTCCAGAGCACAACTGGGGGCAGAGGGTGGTCTATAGCAGACTGCAACGGTGAGAGACTTGTTTTTAGAGAGGTGGAGTTTTAAAAGTAGAAGTTCAAATTGTTTGGGTACAGACCTGGATAGTAGGACAGAACTCTGCAGGCTATCTTTGCAGAAGATTGCAACACCGCCCCCTTTGGCAGTTCTATCTTGTCTGAAAAGGTTGTAGTTTGGAATTAATATTTCAGAATTTTTGGTAGTCTTCCTAAGCCACGATTCAGACACAGCTAGAACATCCGGTTTGGCAGAGTGTGCTAAAGCAGTGAATAGAACAAACTTAGGGAGGAGGCTTCTAATGTTAACATGCATGAAACCAAGGCTATTACGGTTACAGAAGTCATCAAAAGAGAGCACCTGGGGAATAGGAGTGGAGCTAGGCACTGCAGGGCCTAGATTAATCTCCACATCACCAGAGGAACAGAGGAGGAGTAGAATAAGGGTACGGCTAAAAGCAATAAGAATTGGTCATCTAGAACGTCTGGAACAGAGTGTAAAATGAGGTTTCTGGGGGCGATAAAATAGCTTCAAGGTATAATGTACAGACAAAGGTATGGTAGGATGTGAATACAGTGGAGGTAAACCTAGTTATTGAGTGATGAAGAGAGAGATATTGTCTCTAGAAACATCATTGAAACCAGGAGATGTCATTGCATGTGTGGGTGGTGGAACTAATAGGTTGGATAAGGTATAGTGAGCAGGACTAGAGGCTCTACAGTGAAATAAGCCAATAAACACTAACCAGAACAGCAATGGACAAGGCATATTGACATTAAGGAGAGGCATGCTTAGTCGAGTGATCAAAAGGGTCCAGAGTGGAGAGGTTGGTTGGGGGTCACGGCGACCCAGACAGCCAGCCAGGCCATCGGTAGCAAGCTAGCATAGGATGGACGTCTGTCATTAGCCACCTCTTGCGCTCCGTCAGTAGATTAGTGGGGTTCCGTGTGGGAGAGGGGACCAATCCAAATCACCCAACAACAACAAAAATAAAAAACAATAGATATAGCTAGAGGCCCAGAAGAAGAAAAAAATAACAATAACAATAAAAAATAAATAAATTGTCCGATTATCTATTCAGATAGCAGCCGATAAGACAGCTAATGGCTAGCAGGCCGCAGATGGGCGCCCAGGCAACGTCGCGACGGAGGAACCAGACGGATAACTCCCTCGGGTAGACAACGTCGGCAGTTCAGCCGTGAAGGCCCGGCGGGGCTCTGCGCAGGCAGCAAAACGGGTCCGTACAGGTGACCGCAGCCCAGGAAGGATTGATGGAACTCCTCAGCTGGCTAGCTCCGGAATCGACGAAAACTCCAACTAGCTTCCGATTAGCTTCTGGTTTAGCTTCTGGCTAGCTTCTGGCCAGTATCCGGCCAGCTCCTGACCCAGCTTGTGATTAGCTTCTGGATTAGCTCCTGGCTAGCTTCTTGGAGTTTGGAGTTTCTGGCTAGCTTCTTGGATGATTTCAGACTTGAGGTAAATAATACTTTTTTATAAATATAAATTGGTGAGGCGGGTTGTAGGAGAGTGTTTTGAGGATGAGTTTATGGAAAATTTAAATAAAAAATGTATGAAAAAAGTTGTAAATATATATATATACGGGACTCGACAAGACGAGGACAAATGACGTCTGAACTGCTATGCCATCTTGGTAAGTGTGTGGGGGCACCGGTTAGATTTAATGTGCGGGGGCACCGGTTAGAGTTGAGGTAATATGTACATGTAGGTAGAGTTATTAAAGTGACTATGCATAGTTAATAACAGAGAGTAGCAGCGGTGTAGAGGGGGGTCTGGGCAGCCATTTGATTAGATGCTCAGGAGTCTTATGGCCTGGGGGTAGAAGCTGTTTAGAAGCCTCTTGGACCTAGACTTGGTGCTCCGGTACCGCTTGCCATGTGGCAGTAGAGAGAACAGTCTATGACTGGGGTGGCTGGAGTCTTTGATCATTTTTAGGGCCTTCCTCTGACACCGCCTGGTATAGAGATCCTGGATGTCAGGAAGCTTGGCCCCAGTGATGTACTGGGCCGTTCGCACTACCCTCTGTAGTGCCTTGCGGTCAGAGGCCGAGCAGTTGCCATACTAGGCAGTGATGCAAACAGTCACGATGCTCTCAATGGTGCAGCTGTAGAACCTTTTGAGGATCTGAGGACCCATGCCAAATCTTTTCAGTCTCCTGAGGGGGAATAGGCTTTGTCATGTTAGTTTGTTGGTGATGTGGACACCAAGGAACTTGAAGCTCTCGACCTGCTCCACTACAGCCCCGTCGATGAGAATGGGGGCGTGCTCGGTCCTCATTTTCCTGTAGTACACAATCATCTGTGTGTAGTCTGTCTAGTTGACTAGTAGCAACATGTCAGCTATTGTCAGACAGGTCTCCACAGAAACTTGGCTGCTACAGTCACATGGACTATACATCAGATGACTACTGTTAAGAACAGGCGGTGTGTGTGTGTGTGTGTGTGTGTGTGTGTGTGTGTGTGTGTGTGTGTGTGTGTGTGTGTGTGTGTGTGTGTGTGTGGGTCAGTGAGGTGACTGGGTTCAGTGGTGTTACCAGAGAATATCAGCTAAATGGGTTCTGGACAAATATAAAGTTAAGCTAAAACTGTCTCCCGACTACAGATCCAGTCAACAGTCTGGACACAGCTACTCATTCAAGGAGTTTTCTTTATTTTTTACTATTTTATACATAATAGTGAAGACATCAAAACTATGAAATAGTACATATGGAACCCAAAAAAGTTTCAAACAAAACAAAATATAATTTATATTTGAGATTCTTCAAACAATGGGGGAGAGGAGGAGAGTACGAGGGGAGGGGAGGGGGAAAGGAGAGAAGAATGAGAGAGGACGAGGGGAGGGGAGAGGAGGAAGGGGAGGGGGAATGGAGAGAAGAATGGGAGAGGAGGAGGGGAGGGGAGAGGAGGAGGGGAGGGGGAAAGGAGAGAAGAATGGGAGAGGACGAGGGGAGGGGTAGAGGACGAGGGGAGGGGTAGAGGACGAGTGGAGGGGTAGAGCACGAGGGGAGGGGTAGAGGACGAGGGGAGGGGTAGAGGACGAGGGGAGGGGAAGGGAGCGGGAGAGGAGAAGAGAGGAAAAGAGAAGGGGAGAGGTAGGACCCCCCCACTCCAAACAGACACATGTCCTTGGTAGCAGCATACTTGCTGTGAGGAAGTTAAAAGGGGAAATTGAAAGGAGAGATGGATGAGGCCATTCCAGGAAGCACGGGATAAGGATGAGAGGAAAGGGGATGAGGAGAGGAAAGAGGAAGAATTGTGTTGGTGGAAGAGGTGGTTTTGATGGTTAAATTTAGAATTAGCCCACACACAGACATATACAAACACACACCTCCTTTCCCCTCCACTCCCCTCTTCTCACCCCCTTCTCCCCTCTTCTCACCCCTCCCTCTTCACCCCTCCACTCCCCTCCCTCCCTCCTCAGCCATCATCACCACCTCCTACCTCCTCACAATGGTATGTCAAAATAAGGGTGGGAGGGGGAATGAACAGCCGTTAATTAGAAGTGGCCCAGCATGGTTTAACCCCCCCCCCCCCTCAAAGATACGCTCTCACCTCCAGCAGGAGGGTAATTTTGTCTCTTTCACCTCTTCAATAATCTGAGTCTGGATTAACATGGATTACTGGATTAAAGTCTTCCCTGAGAACAGAGGAGGACGGATGAGGGAGAGGGGGAGGGGGCAGAGAGAGAAGGGGGGAGGATGAGAGAGGGGGGGAGGGGGCAGAGAGAGAAGGGGGGAGGATGAGAGAGGGGGCAGAGAGAGAAGGGTGGAGGATGAGAGAGGGGGGGAGGGGGCAGAGAGAGAAGGGTGGAGAGAAAATTGAGAGGGTGAGAGAAGAGCTACTGGTTGCTTGTTTCATCACCGTCAGTATTAACCCATTACTCTCTCAAACGCTCTAAATAAACCTCCCGCCACAGGAGGCCTGATTCATAACATCGGGCCCGTTACTCTCTCAAACGCTCTAAATAAACCTCCCACCACAGGAGGCCTGATTCATAACATCGGGCCCGTTACTCTCTCAAACGCTCTAAATAAACCTCCCACCACAGGAGGCCTGATTCATAACATCGGGCCCGTTACTCTCTCAAACGCTCTAAATAAACCTCCCACCACAGGAGGCCTGATTCATAACATCGGGCCCGTTACTCTCTCAAACGCTCTAAATAAACCTCCCACCACAGGAGGCCTGATTCATAACATCGGGCCCGTTACTCTCTCAAACTCTCTAAATAAACCTCCCGCCACAGGAGGCCTGATTCATAACATCGGGCCCGTTACTCTCTCAATAAACCTCCCGCCACAGGAGGCCTGATTCATAACATCGGGCCCGTTACTCTCTCAAACTCTCTAAATAAACCTCCCGCCACAGGAGGCCTGATTCATAACATCGGGCCCGTTACTCTCTCAAACGCTCTAAATAAACCTCCCGCCACAGGAGGCCTGATTCATAACATCGGGCCCGTTACTCTCTCAAACTCTCTAAATAAACCTCCCGCCACAGGAGGCCTGATTCATAACATCGGGCCCGTTACTCTCTCAAACTCTCTAAATAAACCTCCCGCCACAGGAGGCCTGATTCATAACATCGGGCCCGTTACTCTCTCAAACGCTCTAAATAAACCTCCCGCCACAGGAGGCCTGATTCATAACATCGGGCCCGTTACTCTCTCAAACTCTCTAAATAAACCTCCCGCCACAGGAGGCCTGATTCATAACATCGGGCCCGTTACTCTCTCAAACGCTCTAAATAAACCTCCCGCCACAGGAGGCCTGATTCATAACATCGGGCCCGTTACTCTCTCAAACTCTCTAAATAAACCTCCCGCCACAGGAGGCCTGATTCATAACATCGGGCCCGTTACTCTCTCAAACGCTCTAAATAAACCTCCCGCCACAGGAGGCCTGATTCATAACATCGGGCCCGTTACTCTCTCAAACTCTCTAAATAAACCTCCCGCCACAGGAGGCCTGATTCATAACATCGGGCCCGTTACTCTCTCAAACTCTCTAAATAAACCTCCCGCCACAGGAGGCCTGATTCATAACATCGGGCCCGTTACTCTCTCAAACGCTCTAAATAAACCTCCCGCCACAGGAGGCCTGATTCATAACATCGGGCCCGTTACTCTCTCAAACTCTCTAAATAAACCTCCCGCCACAGGAGGCCTGATTCATAACATCGGGCCCGTTACTCTCTCAAACTCTCTAAATAAACCTCCCGCCACAGGAGGCCTGATTCATAACATCGGGCCCGTTACTCTCTCAAACGCTCTAAATAAACCTCCCGCCACAGGAGGCCTGATTCATAACATCGGGCCCGTTACTCTCTCAAACTCTCTAAATAAACCTCCCGCCACAGGAGGCCTGATTCATAACATCGGGCCCGTTACTCTCTCAAACTCTCTAAATAAACCTCCCGCCACAGGAGGCCTGATTCATAACATCGGGCCCGTTACTCTCTCAAACTCTCTAAATAAACCTCCCGCCACAGGAGGCCTGATTCATAACATCAGGCCCGTTACTCTCTCAAACGCTCTAAATAAACCTCCCGCCACAGGAGGCCTGATTCATAACATCGGGCCCGTTACTCTCTCAAACGCTCTAAATAAACCTCCCGTCACAGGAGGCCTGATTCATAACATCGGGCCCGTTACTCTCTCAAACGCTCTAAATAAACCTCCCACCACAGGAGGCCTGATTCATAACATCGGGTGGTTCCCATTCATACCAATTAAACCAATTGAATTCAATTGAAATAAAAAGGGGGATGAAGGAGGAGGGAGAGGAAAACATGGAGAGGTTAACCTCCCCCCAAGCACCTGGCCTGGGTTTGGTGACGAGGAGGGGGGGGTGTAACAGGTGTGCGTGTCTGTCCTTAGTGTGTAGTGTTGCCATGGTGAAGTCAGTGGGCCGGCAGACTGGGAAAGGGGACACTTTGGTGCATGCCCAAGATGTAGTGATAGAGGCAGATCACTACTGGGTAAAGGGACTGGGTATAGACTATAGAGGCAGATCACTACTGGGTGAAGGGACTGGGTATAGACTATAGGGACAGATCACTACTGGGTGAAGGGACTGGGTATAGACTATAGAGGCAGATCACTACTGGGTGAAGGGACTGGGTATAGACTATAGAGGCAGATCACTACGGGGTAAAGGGACTGGGTATAGACTATAGGGGCAGATCACTACTGGGTGAAGGGACTGGGTATAGACTATAGAGGCAGATCACTACTGGGTGAAGGGACTGGGTATAGACTATAGGGACAGATCACTACTGGGTGAAGGGACTGGGTATAGACTATAGAGGCAGAGCACTACTGGGTAAAGGGACTGGGTATAGACTATAGAGGCAGATCACTACTGGGTGAAGGGACTGGGTATAGACTATAGGGACAGATCACTACTGGGTGAAGGGACTGGGTATAGACTATAGAGGCAGAGCACTACTGGGTAAAGGGACTGGGTATAGACTATAGAGGCAGATCACTACTGGGTGAAGGGACTGGGTATAGACTATAGAGGCAGAGCACTACTGGGTAAAGGGACTGGGTATAGACTATAGAGGCAGATCACTACTGGGTAAAGGGACTGGGTATAGACTATAGAGGCAGATCACTACTGGGTGAAGGGGACTGGGTATAGACTATAGAGGCAGAGCACTACTGGGTAAAGGGACTGGGTATAGACTATAGAGGCAGATCACTACTGGGTGAAGGGACTGGGTATAGACTATAGAGGCAGATCACTACTGGGTATAGACTATAGAGGCAGATCAATACTGGGTGAAGGGGACTGGGTATAGACTATAGAGGCAGATCACTACTGGGTGAAGGGACTGGGTATAGACTATAGAGGCAGATCACTACTGGGTGAAGGGACTGGGTATAGACTATAGAGGCAGATCACTACTGGGTAAAGGGACTGGGTATAGACTATAGAGGCAGACCACTACTGGGTGAAGGGACTGGGTATAGACTATAGGGACAGATCACTACTGGGTAAAGGGACTGGGTATAGACTATAGAGGCAGATCACTACTGGGTAAAGGGACTGGGTATAGACTATAGAGGCAGATCACTACTGGGTAAAGGGACTGGGTATAGACTATAGAGGCAGAGCACTACTGGGTGAAGGGACTGGGTATAGACTATAGGGACAGATCACTACTGGGTAAAGGGACTGGGTATAGACTATAGAGGCAGATCACTACTGGGTAAAGGGACTGGGTATAGACTATAGAGGCAGATCACTACTGGGTAAAGGGACTGGGTATAGACTATAGAGGCAGAGCACTACTGGGTAAAGGGACTATAGAGGCAGAGCACTACTGGGTAAAGGGACTGGGTATAGACTATAGAGGCAGATCACTACTGGGTGAAGGGACTGGGTATAGACTATAGAGGCAGATCACTACTGGGTGAAGGGACTGGGTATAGACTATAGAGGCAGAGCACTACTGGGTGAAGGGACTGGGTATAGACTATAGAGGCAGATCACTACTGGGTGAAGGGACTGGATATAGACTATAGAGGCAGATCACTACTGGGTGAAGGGACTGGGTATAGACTATAGAGGCAGATCACTACTGGGTGAAGGGACTGGGTATAGACTATAGAGGCAGATCACTACTGGGTATAGACTATATAGGCAGATCACTACTGGGTGAAGGGACTGGGTATAGACTATAGAGGCAGATCACTACTGGGTAAAGGGACTGGATATAGACTATAGAGGCAGATCACTACTGGGTGAAGGGACTGGGTATAGACTATAGAGGCAGATCACTACTGGGTAAAGGGACTGGGTATAGACTATAGAGGCAGATCAATACTGGGTGAAGGGACTGGATATAGACTATAGAGGCAGATCACTACTGGGTGAAGGGACTGGGTATAGACTATAGGGGCAGATCACTACTGGGTAAAGGGACTGGGTATAGACTATAGAGGCAGATTACTACTGGGTGAAGGGGACTGGGTATAGACTATAGAGGCAGATCACTACTGGGTATAGACTATAGGGACAGAGCACTACTGGGTATAGACTATAGGGGCAGATCACTACTGGGTGAAGGGACTGGATATAGACTATAGAGGCAGATCACTACTGGGTAAAGGGACTGGGTATAGACTATAGAGGCAGATCACTACTGGGTGAAGGGACTGGGTATAGACTATAGAGGCAGATCACTACTGGGTGAAGGGACTGGGTATAGACTATAGAGGCAGAGCACTACTGGGTGAAGGGACTGGGTATAGACTATAGAGGCAGATCACTACTGGGTGAAGGGACTGGATATAGACTATAGAGGCAGATCACTACTGGGTGAAGGGACTGGGTATAGACTATAGAGGCAGATCACTACTGGGTAAAGGGACTGGATATAGACTATAGAGGCAGATCACTACTGGGTAAAGGGACTGGATATAGACTATAGAGGCAGAGCACTACTGGGTGAAGGGACTGGGTATAGACTATAGAGGCAGATCACTACTGGGTATAGACTATAGAGGCAGAGCACTACTGGGTATAGACTATAGAGGCAGATCACTACTGGGTGAAGGGACTGGATATAGACTATAGAGGCAGAGCACTACTGGGTATAGACTATAGAGGCAGAGCACTACTGGGTATAGACTATAGAGGCAGATCACTACTGGGTGAAGGGACTGGGTATAGACTATAGAGGCAGATCACTACTGGGTGAAGGGACTGGGTATAGACTATAGAGGCAGATCACTACTGGGTGAAGGGACTGGGTATAGACTATAGAGGCAGAGCACTACTGGGTGAAGGGACTGGGTATAGACTATAGAGGCAGATCACTACTGGGTAAAGGGACTGGGTATAGACTATAGAGGCAGAGCACTACTGGGTAAAGGGACTGGGTATAGACTATAGAGGCAGAGCACTACTGGGTAAAGGGACTGGGTATAGACTATAGAGGCAGAGCACTACTGGGTAAAGGGACTGGGTATAGACTATAGAGGCAGAGCACTACTGGGTAAAGGGACTGGGTATAGACTATAGAGGCAGATCACTACTGGGTAAAGGGACTGGGTATAGACTATAGAGGCAGATCACTACTGGGTGAAGGGACTGGGTATAGACTATAGAGGCAGATCACTACTGGGTAAAGGGACTGGGTAAAGACTATAGAGGCAGAGCACTACTGGGTATAGGGACTGGGTATAGACTATAGAGGCAGATCACTACTGGGTGAAGACTATAGAGGCAGATCACTACTGGGTGAAGGGACTGGGTATAGACTATAGAGGCAGATCACTACTGGGTGAAGGGACTGGGTATAGACTATAGAGGCAGATCACTACTGGGTGAAGGGACTGGGTATAGACTATAGAGGCAGATCACTACTGGGTATAGACTATAGAGGCAGATCACTACTGGGTGAAGGGACTGGATATAGACTATAGAGGCAGATCACTACTGGGTAAAGGGACTGGATATAGACTATAGAGGCAGAGCACTACTGGGTGAAGGGACTGGGTATAGACTATAGAGGCAGATCACTACTGGGTATAGACTATAGAGGTAGAGCACTACTGGGTATAGACTATAGAGGCAGATCACTACTGGGTGAAGGGACTGGGTATAGACTATAGAGGCAGATCACTACTGGGTGAAGGGACTGGGTATAGACTATAGAGGCAGAGCACTACTGGGTGAAGGGACTGGGTATAGACTATAGAGGCAGATCACTACTGGGTAAAGGGACTGGGTATAGACTATAGAGGCAGAGCACTACTGGGTAAAGGGACTGGGTATAGACTATAGAGGCAGAGCACTACTGGGTATAGGGACTGGGTATAGACTATAGAGGCAGATCACTACTGGGTGAAGGGACTGGGTATAGACTATAGAGGCAGATCACTACTGGGTGAAGGGACTGGGTATAGACTATAGAGGCAGATCACTACTGGGTATAGACTATAGAGGCAGATCACTACTGGGTGAAGGGACTGGATATAGACTATAGAGGCAGATCACTACTGGGTAAAGGGACTGGATATAGACTATAGAGGCAGAGCACTACTGGGTGAAGGGACTGGGTATAGACTATAGAGGCAGATCACTACTGGGTATAGACTATAGAGGTAGAGCACTACTGGGTATAGACTATAGAGGCAGATCACTACTGGGTGAAGGGACTGGATATAGACTATAGAGGCAGATCACTACTGGGTGAAGGGACTGGGTATAGACTATAGAGGCAGATCACTACTGGGTGAAGGGACTGGGTATAGACTATAGAGGCAGAGCACTACTGGGTGAAGGGACTGGGTATAGACTATAGAGGCAGATCACTACTGGGTAAAGGGACTGGGTATAGACTATAGAGGCAGAGCACTACTGGGTAAAGGGACTGGGTATAGACTATAGAGGCAGAGCACTACTGGGTAAAGGGACTGGGTATAGACTATAGAGGCAGAGCACTACTGGGTAAAGGGACTGGGTATAGACTATAGAGGCAGAGCACTACTGGGTAAAGGGACTGGGTATAGACTATAGAGGCAGATCACTACTGGGTAAAGGGACTGGGTATAGACTATAGAGGCAGATCACTACTGGGTGAAGGGACTGGGTATAGACTATAGAGGCAGATCACTACTGGGTAAAGGGACTGGGTATAGACTATAGAGGCAGAGCACTACTGGGTAAAGGGACTGGGTATAGACTATAGAGGCAGAGCACTACTGGGTATAGGGACTGGGTATAGACTATAGAGGCAGATCACTACTGGGTGAAGACTATAGAGGCAGATCACTACTGGGTGAAGGGACTGGGTATAGACTATAGAGGCAGAGCACTACTGGGTAAAGGGACTGGGTATAGACTATAGAGGCAGATCACTACTGGGTGAAGACTGTAGAGGCAGATCACTACTGGGTGAAGGGACTGGGTATAGACTATAGAGGCAGAGCACTACTGGGTAAAGGGACTGGGTATAGACTATAGAGGCAGATCACTACTGGGTGAAGGGACTGGGTATAGACTATAGGGGCAGATCACTACTGGGTAAAGGGACTGGGTATAGACTATAGGGCCAGATCACTACTGGGTAAAGGGACTGGGTATAGACTATAGAGGCAGATCACTACTGGGTGAAGGGACTACTGGGTGTGTGCCAGTATATAGTCTGTCTGTGTGTTCCTCAAGTCCAGTGAATGCTCCGCTCTATTTTTATTCAGCTGCGATGATTATAAAAACACACATGTCCTTGTATGTCCTTGTACAGGCTGTCCCTCACTATGTCCTTGTACAGGCTGTCCCTCACTATGTCCTTATACAGGCTGTCCATCACTATGTCCTTGTACAGGCTGTCCCTCACTATGTCCTTGTACAGGCTGTCCCTCACTATGTCCTTGTACAGGTTGTCCATCACTATGTCCTTATACAGGCTGTCCCTCACTATGACCTTGTACAGGCTGTTTCTCACTATGTCCTTATACAGGCTGTCCCTCACTATGTCCTTCTATAGGCTGTCCCTCACTATGTCCTTGTACAGGTTGTCCATCACTATGTCCTTATACAGGCTGTCCCTCACTATGACCTTGTACAGGCTGTTTCTCACTATGTCCTTATACAGGCTATCCCTCACTATGTCCTTCTATAGGCTGTCCCTCACTATGTCCTTATACAGGCTGTCCCTCACTATGTCCTTGCACAGGTTGTCCATCACTATATCCTTATACAGGCTGTCCCTCACTATATCCTTATACAGGCTGTCCATCACTATGTCCTCATACAGGCTGTCCCTCATAATGTACTTCTATAGGCTGTCCCTCACTATGTCCTTATACAGGCTGTCCCTCACCGTGTCCTTGTACAGGCTGTCCCTCACCATGTCCTTATACAGGCTGTCCCTCACTATGTCCATGTACAGGCTGTCCCTCACTATGTCCTTGTGCAGGCTGTCCCTCACTATGTCCTTATACAGAATGTCCCTGACTATGTCCTTGTACAGGCTGTCCCTCACTATGTCCTTGTACAGGTTGTCCATCACTATGTCCTTATACAGGCTGTCCCTCACTATGACCTTGTACAGGCTGTTTCTCACTATGTCCTTATACAGGCTGTTTCTCACTATGTCCTTATACAGGCTGTCCCTCACTATGTCCTTCTATAGGCTGTCCCTCACTATGTCCTTATACAGGCTGTCCCTCACTATGTCCTTGTACAGGCTGTCCCTCACTATGTCCTTGTACAGGCTGTCCCTCACTATGTCCTTGTACAGGCTGTCCCTCACTATGTCCTTGTACAGGCTGTCCCTCACTATGTCCTTGTACAGGCTGTTTCTCACTATGTCCTTGTACAGGCTGTCCCTCACTATGTCCTTCTATAGGCTGTCCCTCGCTATGTCCTTGTACAGTCTGTCCCTCACTATGTCCTTGTACAGGCTGTCCCTCACTATGTCCTTGTACAGGTTGTCCATCACTATGTCTTTATACAGGCTGTCCCTCACTGTGACCTTGTACAGGCTGTCCCTCACTATGTCCTTGTACAGGCTGTTTCTCACTATGTCCTTGTACAGGCTGTCCCTCACTATGTCCTTCTATAGGCTGTCCCTCGCTATGTCCTTGTACAGTCTGTCCCTCACTATGTCCTTGTACAGGCTGTCCCTCACTATGTCCTTATACAGGCTGTCCCTCACTATGTCCTTCTATAGGCTGTCCCTCACTATGTCCTTATACAGGCTGTCCCTCACTATGTCCTTGTACAGGCTGTCCCTCACTATGTCCTTGTACAGGCTGTCCCTCACTATGTCCTTGTACAGGCTGTCCATTACTATGTCCTTGTACAGGCTGTCCCTCACTTTGTCCTTGTACAGGCTGTCCCTCACTATGTCCTTGTACAGGTTGTCCATCATTATGTCCTTATACAGGCTGTCCCTCACTATGTCCTTGTACAGGCTGTTTCTCACTATGTCCTTATACAGGCTGTCCCTCACTATGTCCTTGTACAGGCTGTTTCTCACTATGTCCTTATACAGGCTGTCCCTCACTATGTCCTTCTATAGGCTGTCCCTCACTATGTCCTTGTACAGGCTGTCCCGCACTATGTCCTTGTACAGGCTGTCCCTCACTATGTCCTTGTACAGGTTGTCCATCACTATGTCCTTATACAGGCTGTCCCTCACTATGACCTTGTACAGGCTGTTTCTCACTATGTCCTTATACAGGCTGTCCCTCACTATGTCCTTCTATAGGCTGTCCCTCACTATGTCCTTATACAGGCTGTCCCTCACTATGTCCTTATACAGGCTGTCCATCACTATGTCCTTGCACAGGTTGTCCATCACTATGTCCTTATACAGGCTGTCCCTCACTATATCCTTATACAGGTTGTCCATCACTATGTCCTTGTACAGGTTGTCCATCACTATGTCCTTGTACAGGCTGTCCCTCACTATGTTCTTATACAGGCTGTCCCTCACTATGTCCTTGTACAGGTTGTCCATCACTATGTCCTTGTACAGGTTGTCCATCACTATGTCCTTGTAAAGGCTGTCCCTCACTATGTCCTTGTACAGGTTGTCCATCACTATGTCCTTGTACAGGTTGTCCATCACTATGTCCTTATACAGGCTGTCCCTCACTATGTCCTTGTACAGGTTGTCCATCACTATGTCCTTGTACAGGCTGTCCCTCACTATGTCCTTATACAGGCTGTCCCTCACTATGTCCTTGTACAGGTTGTCCATCACTATGTCCTTGTACAGGTTGTCCATCACTATGTCCTTGTACAGGCTGTCCCTCACTATGTTCTTATACAGGCTGTCCCTCACTATGTCCTTGTACAGGTTGTCCATCACTATGTCCTTGTACAGGTTGTCCATCACTATGTCCTTATACAGGCTGTCCCTCACTATGTCCTTGTACAGGTTGTCCATCACTATGTCCTTGTACAGGTTGTCCATCACTATGTCCTTATACAGGCTGTCCCTCACTATGTCCTTGTACAGGCTGTCCCTCACTATGTCCTTGTACAGGTTGTCCATCACTATGTCCTTATACAGGCTGTCCCTCACTATGACCTTGTACAGGCTGTTTCTCACTATGTCCTTATACAGGCTGTTTCTCACTATGTCCTTATACAGGCTGTCCCTCACTATGTCCCTCTATAGGCTGTCCCTCACTATGTCCTTATACAGGCTGTCCCTCACTATGTCCTTGTACAGGCTGTCCCTCACTATGTCCTTGTACAGGCTGTCCCTCACTATGTCCTTGTACAGGCTGTCCCTCACTATGTCCTTGTACAGGCTGTCCCTCACTATGTCCTTGTACAGGCTGTTTCTCACTATGTCCTTGTACAGGCTGTCCCTCGCTATGTCCTTCTATAGGCTGTCCCTCGCTATGTCCTTGTACAGGCTGTCCCTCACTATGTCCTTGTACAGGCTGTCCATCACTATGTCCTTATACAGGCTGTCCCTCACTATGTCCTTGTACAGGTTGTCCATCACTATGTCCTTGTACAGGCTGTCCCTCACTATGTCCTTATACAGGCTGTCCCTCACTATGTCCTTGTACAGGTTGTCCATCACTATGTCCTTGTACAGGTTGTCCATCACTATGTCCTTGTACAGGCTGTCCCTCACTATGTTCTTATACAGGCTGTCCCTCACTATGTCCTTGTACAGGTTGTCCATCACTATGTCCTTGTACAGGTTGTCCATCACTATGTCCTTATACAGGCTGTCCCTCACTATGTCCTTGTACAGGTTGTCCATCACTATGTCCTTGTACAGGCTGTCCCTCACTATGTCCTTATACAGGCTGTCCCTCACTATGTCCTTGTACAGGTTGTCCATCACTATGTCCTTGTACAGGTTGTCCATCACTATGTCCTTGTACAGGCTGTCCCTCACTATGTTCTTATACAGGCTGTCCCTCACTATGTCCTTGTACAGGTTGTCCATCACTATGTCCTTGTACAGGTTGTCCATCACTATGTCCATGTACAGACTATCCCTTACTATGTCCTTGTGCAGACTGTCCCTCACTATGTCCTTATACAGAATGTCCCTCACTATGTCCATGTACAGGCTGTCCATCACTTTGTCCTTGTACAGGCTGTCCATCACTTTGTCCTTGTACAGGCTGTCCCTCACTATGTCCTTATACAGGCTGTCCCTCACTATGTCCTTATACAGGCTGTCCCTCACTATGTCCTTATACAGGCTGTCCCTCACTATGTCCTTATACAGACTGTCCCTCACTATGTCCTTATACAGGCTGTCCCTCACTATGTCCTTATACAGGCTGTCCCTCACCATGTCCTTGTAGGGGGTGTACATTAGCAGGCCCTCTCTATGGAATGATATTCATGCCAAATTAAAATTTAGTTAAGTACATAATGAAACATGTAATTGCGCTGACAGGCGTTTTAATTGGTCCACCATTAAAAAGTTTAGTTTATTGAAATGATACACAAATAATCAGCTTGTTACCAGTACCACACTCTGACACACACACACTGTAACACACACTCTGACACACACACAAACTGTAACACACACACACACTCTGACACACACACACACTGTAACACACACACACTGTTTCACACACACACTCTGACACACACACACACTGTAACACACACACTGTAACACACACACACTAGCACACACACACTGTAACACACACACTGTAACACACACACTGTAACACACACACTCTCTGACACACACACTCTCTGACACACACACACACACTGTAGCACACACACTGTAACACACACACACTAGCACACACACACACTGTAACACACACACACTAGCACACACACACACTGTAACACACACACACTGTAGCACACACACACTGTAGCACACACACTGTAACACACAAACACACACAGACTGTAACACACACACACTAACATACAAACACAGACTGTAACACACACACACACTGTAATACAATCACACAAACACACTGTAACACAAACACACTAACACACACACTAACACTCAAACACACACTCTCACACTCACTCTCACACGCACTCACACACACTCACACACACACACACACACACACTAACACTCAAACTAACACACACTAACACACACACACTAACACACACACACAAACACACACTCAAACACTGTAACACACACACACAGACTGTAACACACACACACACACTGTACACACTAACATACAAACACAGACTGTAACACACACACACACACACACACAGACTGTAACACACACACACTAACACTCAAACACTAACACTCAAACACACAATAACACTCAAACACTAACACACACACACAGACTGTAACACACACTCACACACTGTACACACACACACTAACATACAATCACAGACTGTAACACACACACTCAAACACACGCACTCAAACACATACTAACACTCAACCACACTCAAACACTGTAACACTGTAACACACACACACAGACTGTAACACACACATACAGACTGTAACACACACACACACACACACACTGTAACCGCGGCCTCTGTGACCCTCCAGTATGTATTAATAAAGTCCAGCTGCCCCAGTCTCTAATCTAAACTAATCTCTACCCAGTCTCAAATCTAAACTAATCTCTACCCAGTCTCAAATCTAAACTAATCTCTACCCAGTCTCAAATCTAAACTAATCTCTACCCAGTCTCTAATCTAAACTAATCTCTACCCAGTCTCTAATCTAAACTAATCTCTACCCAGTCTCTAATCTAAACTAATCTCTACCCAGTCTCTAATCTAAACTAATCTCTACCCAGTCTCTAATCTAAACTAATCTCTACCCAGTCTCTAATCTAAACTAATCTCTACCCAGTCTCTAATCTAAACTAATCTCTACCCAGTCTATAATCTAAACTAATCTCTACCCAGTCTCTAATCTAAACTAATCTCTACCCAGTCTCTAATCTAAACTAATATCTACCCAGTCTCTAATCTAAACTAATCTCTACCCAGTCTCTAATCTAAACTAATCTCTACCCAGTCTCTAATCTAAACTAATCTCTACCCAGTCTATAATAATATAATAATAATAATATATCCCATTTAGCAGACGCTTTTGTCCAAAGCGACTTACAAGTCGGCTGGGGCCACTACTTTTACATATGGGTGGCCCCAGCGGGAATCGAACCCACGACGCTTGGCGTTGCAAGCGCCATGCTCTACCGACTGAGCCACACAGGACAATCTAATCTAAACTAATCTCTCTCCAGTCTCCTGTTAACAGGACTAATCTCTCTCCAGGTCCAGTCTCCTGTTAACAGGACTAATCTCTATCCAGTCTCCTGTTAACAGGACTAATCTCTCTCCAGTCTCCTGTTAACAGGACTAATCTCTCTTCAGGTCCAGTCTCCTGTTAACAGGACTAATCTCTCTCCAGGTCCAGTCTCCTGTTAACAGGACTAATCTCTCTCCAGTCTCCTGTTAACAGGACTAATCTCTCTCCAGTCTCCTGTTAACAGGACTAATCTCTCTCCAGGTCCAGTCTCCTGTTAACAGGACTAATCTCTCTCCAGTCTCCTGTTAACAGGACTAATCTCTCTTCAGGTCCAGTCTCCTGTTAACAGGACTAATCTCTCTCCAGTCTCCTGTTAACAGGACTAATCTCTATCCAGTCTCCTGTTAACAGGACTAATCTCTATCCAGTCTCCTGTTAACAGGACTAATCTCTATCCAGTCTCCTGTTAACAGGACTAATCTCTCTCCAGTCTCCTGTTAACAGGACTAATCTCTCTCCAGTCTCCTGTTAACAGGACTAATCTCTCTTCAGGTCCAGTCTCCTGTTAACAGGACTAATCTCTCTCCAGTCTCCTGTTAACAGGACTAATCTCTCTCCAGTCTCCTGTTAACAGGACTAATCTCTCTCCAGGTCCAGTCTCCTGTTAACAGGACTAATCTCTCTCCAGGTCCAGTCTCCTGTTAACAGGACTAATCTCTCTCCAGTCTCCTGTTAACAGGACTAATCTCTCTTCAGGTCCAGTCTCCTGTTAACAGGACTAATCTCTCTCCAGTCTCCTGTTAACAGGACTAATCTCTCTTCAGGTCCAGTCTCCTGTTAACAGGACTAATCTCTCTCCAGGTCCAGTCTCCTGTTAACAGGACTAATCTCTACCCAGTCTCCTGTTAACAGGACTAATCTCTCTCCAGTCTCCTGTTAACAGGACTAATCTCTCTCCAGTCTCCTGTTAAAAGGACTAATCTCTCTCCAGTCTCCTGTTAACAGGACTAATCTCTACCCAGTCTCCTGTTAACAGGACTAATCTCTCTCCAGGTCCAGTCTCCTGTTAACAGGACTAATCTCTCTCCAGTCTCCTGTTAACAGGACTAATCTCTCTTCAGGTCCAGTCTCCTGTTAACAGGACTAATCTCTATCCAGTCTCCTGTTAACAGGACTAATCTCTCTCCAGTCTCCTGTTAACAGGACTAATCTCTCTCCAGGTCCAGTCTCCTGTTAACAGGACTAATCTCTCTCCAGTCTCCTGTTAACAGGACTAATCTCTCTCCAGTCTCCTGTTAACAGGACTAATCTCTCTCCAGGTCCAGTCTCCTGTTAACAGGACTAATCTCTCTCCAGTCTCCTGTTAACAGGACTAATCTCTCTCCAGTCTCCTGTTAACAGGACTAATCTCTCTTCAGGTCCAGTCTCCTGTTAACAGGACTAATCTCTCTTCAGGTCCAGTCTCCTGTTAACAGGACTAATCTCTACCCAGTCTCCTGTAAACAGGACTAATCTCTCTTCAGGTCCAGTCTCCTGTTAACAGGACTAATCTCTCTCCAGGTCCAGTCTCCTGTTAACAGGACTAATCTCTACCCAGTCTCCTGTTAACAGGACTAATCTCTCTCCAGTCTCCTGTTAACAGGACTAATCTCTCTTCAGGTCCAGTCTCCTGTTAACAGGACTAATCTCTCTCCAGGTCCAGTCTCCTGTTAACAGGACTAATCTCTACCCAGTCTCCTGTTAACAGGACTAATCTCTCTCCAGGTCCAGTCTCCTGTTAACAGGACTAATCTCTCTCCAGTCTCCTGTTAACAGGACTAATCTCTCTCCAGTCTCCTGTTAACAGGACTAATCTCTCTTCAGGTCCAGTCTCCTGTTAACAGGACTAATCTCTACCCAGTCTCCTGTTAACAGGACTAATCTCTCTCCAGGTCCAGTCTCCTGTTAACAGGACTAATCTCTCTCCAGGTCCAGTCTCCTGTTAACAGGACTAATCTCTCTCCAGTCTCCTGTTAACAGGACTAATCTCTCTCCAGTCTCCTGTTAACAGGACTAATCTCTCTCCAGTCTCCTGTTAACAGGACTAATCTCTCTTCAGGTCCAGTCTCCTGTTAACAGGACTAATCTCTACCCAGTCTCCTGTTAACAGGACTAATCTCTCTCCAGGTCCAGTCTCCTGTTAACAGGACTAATCTCTCTCCAGGTCCAGTCTCCTGTTAACAGGACTAATCTCTCTCCAGGTCCAGTCTCCTGTTAACAGGACTAATCTCTCTCCAGTCTCCTGTTAACAGGACTAATCTCTCTCCAGTCTCCTGTTAACAGGACTAATCTCTCTCCAGGTCCAGTCTCCTGTTAACAGGACTAATCTCTCTCCAGGTCCAGTCTCCTGTTAACAGGACTAATCTCTATCCAGGTCCAGTCTCCTGTTAACAGGACTAATCTCTCTTCAGGTCCAGTCTCCTGTTAACAGGACTAATCTCTCTCCAGTCTCCTGTTAACAGGACTAATCTCTACCCAGTCTCCTGTTAACAGGACTAATCTCTCTCCAGGTCCAGTCTCCTGTTAACAGGACTAATCTCTCTCCAGGTCCAGTCTCCTGTTAACAGGACTAATCTCTCTCCAGTCTCCTGTTAACAGGACTAATCTCTCTCCAGTCTCCTGTTAACAGGACTAATCTCTCTCCAGTCTCCTGTTAACAGGACTAATCTCTCTCCAGTCTCCTGTTAACAGGACTAATCTCTCTCCAGGTCCAGTCTCCTGTTAACAGGACTAATCTCTCTCCAGTCTCCTGTTAACAGGACTAATCTCTCTCCAGTCTCCTGTTAACAGGACTAATCTCTCTCCAGTCTCCTGTTAACAGGACTAATCTCTCTCCAGGTCCAGTCTCCTGTTAACAGGACTAATCTCTCTCCAGTCTGCTGTTAACAGGACTAATCTCTCTCCAGGTCCAGTCTCCTGTTAACAGGACTAATCTCTCTTCAGGTCCAGTCTCCTGTTAACAGGACTAATCTCTCTCCAGTCTCCTGTTAACAGGACTAATCTCTCTCCAGGTCCAGTCTCCTGTTAACAGGACTAATCTCTCTCCAGTCTCCTGTTAACAGGACTAATCTCTACCCAGTCTCCTGTTAACAGGACTAATCTCTCTCCAGTCTCCTGTTAACAGGACTAATCTCTATCCAGTCTCCTGTTAACAGGACTAATCTCTCTCCAGGTCCAGTCTCCTGTTAACAGGACTAATCTCTACCCAGTCTCCTGTTAACAGGACTAATCTCTCTCCAGGTCCAGTCTCCTGTTAACAGGACTAATCTCTCTCCAGTCTCCTGTTAACAGGACTAATCTCTCTCCAGTCTCCTGTTAACAGGACTAATCTCTCTCCAGTCTCCTGTTAACAGGACTAATCTCTCTCCAGGTCCAGTCTCCTGTTAACAGGACTAATCTCTCTCCAGGTCCAGTCTCCTGTTAACAGGACTAATCTCTCTCCAGTCTCCTGTTAACAGGACTAATCTCTCTCCAGTCTCCTGTTAACAGGACTAATCTCTCTCCAGGTCCAGTCTCCTGTTAACAGGACTAATCTCTCTCCAGTCTGCTGTTAACAGGACTAATCTCTCTCCAGGTCCAGTCTCCTGTTAACAGGACTAATCTCTCTCCAGTCTCCTGTTAACAGGACTAATCTCTCTCCAGGTCCAGTCTCCTGTTAACAGGACTAATCTCTCTCCAGGTCCAGTCTCCTGTTAACAGGACTAATCTCTCTCCAGTCTCCTGTTAAAAGGACTAATCTCTCTCCAGGTCCAGTCTCCTGTTAACAGGACTAATCTCTCTCCAGTCTCCTGTTAACAGGACTAATCTCTCTCCAGTCTCCTGTTAACAGGACTAATCTCTCTCCAGTCTCCTGTTAACAGGACTAATCTCTCTCCAGGTCCAGTCTCCTGTTAACAGGACTAATCTCTCTCCAGTCTCCTGTTAACAGGACTAATCTCTCTCCAGTCTCCTGTTAAAAGGACTAATCTCTCTCCAGGTCCAGTCTCCTGTTAACAGGACTAATCTCTATCCAGTCTCCTGTTAACAGGACTAATCTCTCTCCAGTCTCCTGTTAACAGGACTAATCTCTCCCCAGTCTACTGTTAACAGGACTAATCTCTCTCCAGTCTCCTGTTAACAGGACTAATCTCTACCCAGTCTCCTGTTAACAGGACTAATCTCTCTCCAGGTCCAGTCTCCTGTTAACAGGACTAATCTCTCTCCAGTCTCCTGTTAACAGGACTAATCTCTCTCCAGTCTCCTGTTAACAGGACTAATCTCTCTCCAGTCTCCTGTTAACAGGACTAATCTCTCTCCAGTCTCCTGTTAACAGGACTAATCTCTATCCAGTCTCCTGTTAACAGGACTAATCTCTCTCCAGGTCCAGTCTCCTGTTAACAGGACTAATCTCTATCCAGTTTCCTGTCAACAGGACTAATCTCTCTGCAGGTCCAGTCTCCTGTTAACAGGACTAATCTCTATCCAGGTCCAGTCTCCTGTTAACAGGACTAATCTCTCTCCAGTCTCCTGTTAACAGGACTAATCTCTCTCCAGTCTCCTGTTAACAGGACTAATCTCTCTCCAGGTCCAGTCTCCTGTTAACAGGACTAATCTCTCTCCAGGTCCAGTCTCCTGTTAACAGGACTAATCTCTCTCCAGTCTCCTGTTAACAGGACTAATCTCTCTCCAGTCTCCTGTTAACAGGACTAATCTCTCTCCAGGTCCAGTCTCCTGTTAACAGGACTAATCTCTCTCCAGGTCCAGTCTCCTGTTAACAGGACTAATCTCTCTCCAGTCTCCTGTTAACAGGACTAATCTCTCTTCAGGTCCAGTCTCCTGTTAACAGGACTAATCTCTCTCCAGTCTCCTGTTAACAGGACTAATCTCTCTCCAGTCTCCTGTTAACAGGACTAATCTCTCTCCAGTCTCCTGTTAACAGGACTAATCTCTCTCCAGTCTCCTGTTAACAGGACTAATCTCTCTCCAGTCTCCTGTTAACAGGACTAATCTCTCTCCAGGTCCAGTCTCCTGTTAACAGGACTAATCTCTCTCCAGGTCCAGTCTCCTGTTAACAGGACTAATCTCTCTCCAGTCTCTTGTTAACAGGACTAATCTCTCTCCAGTCTCCTGTTAACAGGACTAATCTCTCTCCAGTCTCCTGTTAACAGGACTAATCTCTCTCCAGGTCCAGTCTCCTGTCAACAGGACTAATCTCTCTCCAGGTCCAGTCTCCTGTTAACAGGACTAATCTCTCTCCAGTCTCTTGTTAACAGGACTAATCTCTCTCCAGTCTCCTGTTAACAGGACTAATCTCTCTCCAGGTCCAGTCTCCTGTTAACAGGACTAATCTCTCTCCAGTCTCCTGTTAACAGGACTAATCTCTCTCCAGTCTCCTGTTAACAGGACTAATCTCTCTCCAGTCTCCTGTTAACAGGACTAATCTCTCTCCAGTCTCCTGTTAACAGGACTAATCTCTATCCAGTCTCCTGTTAACAGGACTAATCTCCCTCCAGTCTCCTGTTAACAGGACTAATCTCTCTCCAGGTCCAGTCTCCTGTTTACAGGACTAATCTCTCTCCAGTCTCCTGTTAACAGGACTAATCTCTCTCCAGTCTCCTGTTAACAGGACTAATCTCTCTCCAGGTCCAGTCTCCTGTTAACAGGACTAATCTCTCTCCAGGTCCAGTCTCCTGTTAACAGGACTAATCTCTCTCCAGTCTCCTGTTAACAGGACTAATCTCTCTCCAGTCTCCTGTTAACAGGACTAATCTCTCTCCAGGTCCAGTCTCCTGTTAACAGGACTAATCTCTCTCCAGTCTCCTGTTAACAGGACTAATCTCTCTCCAGTCTCCTGTTAACAGGACTAATCTCTCTCCAGGTCCAGTCTCCTGTTAACAGGACTAATCTCTCTCCAGTCTCCTGTTAACAGGACTAATCTCTCTCCAGGTCCAGTCTCCTGTTAACAGGACTAATCTCTCTCCAGGTCCAGGCTCCTGTTAACAGGACTAATCTCTATCCAGTCTCCTGTTAACAGGACTAATCTCTCTCCAGTCTCCTGTTAACAAGACTAATCTCTCTCCAGTCTCCTGTTAACAGGACTAATCTCTCTCCAGTCTCCTGTTAACAGGACTAATCTCTCTCCAGGTCCAGTCTCCTGTTAACAGGACTAATCTCTCTCCAGTCTCCTGTTAACAGGACTAATCTCTCTCCAGTCTCCTGTTAACAGGACTAATCTCTCTCCAGTCTCCTGTTAACAGGACTAATCTCTCTCCAGGTCCAGTCTCCTGTTAACAGGACTAATCTCTCTCCAGGTCCAGGCTCCTGTTAACAGGACTAATCTCTATCCAGTCTCCTGTTAACAGGACTAATCTCTCTCCAGGTCCAGGCTCCTGTTAACAGGACTAATCTCTATCCAGTCTCCTGTTAACAGGACTAATCTCGCTCCAGTCTCCTGTTAACAGGACTAATCTCTCTCCAGTCTCCTGTTAACAGGACTAATCTCTCTCCAGTCTCCTGTTAACAGGACTAATCTCTATCCAGGTCCAGTCTCCTGTTAACAGGACTAATCTCGCTCCAGTCTCCTGTTAACAGGACTAATCTCGCTCCAGTCTCCTGTTAACAGGACTAATCTCTCTCCAGTCTCCTGTTAACAGGACTAATCTCTCTCCAGGTCCAGTCTCCTGTTAACAGGACTAATCTCTCTCCAGGTCCAGTCTCCTGTTAACAGGACTAATCTCTCTTCAGTCTCCTGTTAACAGGACTAATCTCTCTCCAGGTCCAGTCTCCTGTTAACAGGACTAATCTCTCTCCAGGTCCAGTCTCCTGTTAACAGGACTAATCTCTCTCCAGGTCCAGTCTCCTGTTAACAGGACTAATCTCTCTCCAGGTCCAGTCTCCTGTTAACAGGACTAATCTCTCTCCAGGTCCAGTCTCCTGTTAACAGGACTAATCTCTCTTCAGTCTCCTGTTAACAGGACTAATCTCTCTCCAGGTCCAGTCTCCTGTTAACAGGACTAATCTCTCTCCAGGTCCAGTCTCCTGTTAACAGGACTAATCTCTCTCCAGGTCCAGTCTCCTGTTAACAGGACTAATCTCTCTCCAGGTCCAGTCTCCTGTTAACAGGACTAATCTCTCTCCAGGTCCAGTCTCCTGTTAACAGGACTAATCTCTCTCCAGTCTCCTGTTAACAGGACTAATCTCTCTCCAGGTCCAGTCTCCTGTTAACAGGACTAATCTGGGACCACCCATATGTAAAAGTAGTGGCCCCAGCAGACTTGTAAGTCGCTTTGGACAAAAGCGTCTGCTAAATGGGATATATTATTATTATTATTATTATTATTATTATTATTATTATTATATTACTAATCTCTCTCCAGGTCCAGTCTCCTGTTAACAGGACTAATCTCTCTCCAGTCTCCTGTTAACAGGACTAATCTCTCTCCAGGTCCAGTCTCCTGTTAACAGGACTAATCTCTCTCCAGTCTCCTGTTAACAGGACTAATCTCTCTCCAGTCTCCTGTTAACAGGACTAATCTCTCTCCAGTCTCCTGTTAACAGGACTAATCTCTCTCCAGGTCCAGTCTCCTGTTAACAGGACTAATCTCTCTCCAGGTCCAGTCTCCTGTTAACAGGACTAATCTCTCTCCAGTCTCCTGTTAACAGGACTAATCTCTCTCCAGTCTCCTGTTAACAGGACTAATCTCGCTCCAGTCTCCTGTTAACAGGACTAATCTCTCTCCAGTCTCCTGTTAACAGGACTAATCTCTCTTCAGGTCCAGTCTCCTGTAAACAGGACTAATCTCTCTCAGGTCCAGTCTCCTGTTAACAGGACTAATCTCTCTCCAGGTCCAGTCTCCTGTTTACAGGACTAATCTCTCTCCAGGTCCAGTCTCCTGTTAACAGGACTAATCTCTCTCCAGGTCCAGTCTCCTGTTAACAGGACTAATCTCTCTCCAGTCTCCTGTAAACAGGACTAATCTCTCTCAGGTCCAGTCTCCTGTTAACAGGACTAATCTCTCTCCAGTCTCCTGTTAACAGGACTAATCTCTACCCAGTCTCCTGTTAACAGGACTAATCTCTATCCAGGTCCAGTCTCCTGTAAACAGGACTAATCTCTCTCCAGTCTCCTGTTAACAGGACTAATCTCTCTCCAGTCTCCTGTTAACAGGACTAATCTCTCTCCAGGTCCAGTCTCCTGTTAACAGGACTAATCTCTCTCCAGTCTCCTGTTAACAGGACTAATCTCTCTCCAGTCTCCTGTTAACAGGACTAATCTCTCTCCAGGTCCAGTCTCCTGTTAACAGGACTAATCTCTCTCCAGTCTCCTGTTAACAGGACTAATCTCTCTCCAGTCTCCTGTTAACAGGACTAATCTCTCTCCAGGTCCAGTCTCCTGTTAACAGGACTAATCTCTCTCCAGGTCCAGTCTCCTGGTAACAGGACTAATCTCTCTCCAGTCTCCTGTTAACAGGACTAATCTCTATCCAGTCTCCTGTTAACAGGACTAATCTCTCTCCAGTCTCCTGTTAACAGGACTAATCTCTCTCCAGGTCCAGTCTCCTGTTAACAGGACTAATCTCTATCCAGTCTCCTGTTAACAGGACTAATCTCTCTCCAGTCTCCTGTTAACAGGACTAATCTCTATCCAGTCTCCTGTTAACAGGACTAATCTCTCTCCAGTCTCCTGTTAACAGGACTAATCTCTCTTCAGGTCCAGTCTCCTGTTAACAGGACTAATCTCTCTCCAGTCTCCTGTTAACAGGACTAATCTCTCTCCAGTCTCCTGTTAACAGGACTAATCTCTCTCCAGGTCCAGTCTCCTGTTAACAGGACTAATCTCTCTCCAGGTCCAGTCTCCTGTTAACAGGACTAATCTCTCTCCAGTCTCCTGTTAACAGGACTAATCTCTCTCCAGTCTCCTGTTAACAGGACTAATCTCTCTCCAGTCTCCTGTTAACAGGACTAATCTCTCTCCAGTCTCCTGTTAACAGGACTAATCTCTCTCCAGTCTCCTGTTAACAGGACTAATCTCTCTCCAGTCTCCTGTTAACAGGACTAATCTCTCTCCAGGTCCAGTCTCCTGTTAACAGGACTAATCTCTCTCCAGGTCCAGTCTCCTGTTAACAGGACTAATCTCTCTCCAGTCTCCTGTTAACAGGACTAATCTCTCTTCAGGTCCAGTCTCCTGTTAACAGGACTAATCTCTCTTCAGGTCCAGTCTCCTGTTAACAGGACTAATCTCTACCCAGTCTCCTGTTAACAGGACTAATCTCTCTCCAGTCTCCTGTTAACAGGACTAATCTCTCTCCAGGTCCAGTCTCCTGTTAACAGGACTAATCTCTCTCCAGGTCCAGTCTCCTGTTAACAGGACTAATCTCTCTCCAGGTCCAGTCTCCTGTTAACAGGACTAATCTCTCTTCAGGTCCAGTCTCCTGTTAACAGGACTAATCTCTCTCCAGTCTCCTGTTAACAGGACTAATCTCTCTTCAGGTCCAGTCTCCTGTTAACAGGACTAATCTCTCTCCAGGTCCAGTCTCCTGTTAACAGGACTAATCTCTCTCCAGGTCCAGTCTCCTGTTAACAGGACTAATCTCTCTCCAGTCTCCTGTTAACAGGACTAATCTCTCTCCAGTCTCCTGTTAACAGGACTAATCTCTCTCCAGGTCCAGTCTCCTGTTAACAGGACTAATCTCTCTCCAGTCTCCTGTTAACAGGACTAATCTCTCTTCAGGTCCAGTCTCCTGTTAACAGGACTAATCTCTCTCCAGTCTCCTGTTAACAGGACTAATCTCTCTCCAGTCTCCTGTTAACAGGACTAATCTCTCTCCAGGTCCAGTCTCCTGTTAACAGGACTAATCTCTCTCCAGTCTCCTGTTAACAGGACTAATCTCTCTCCAGTCTCCTGTTAACAGGACTAATCTCTCTCCAGTCTCCTGTTAACAGGACTAATCTCTCTCCAGTCTCCTGTTAACAGGACTAATCTCTCTCCAGTCTCCTGTTAACAGGACTAATCTCTCTCCAGGTCCAGTCTCCTGTTAACAGGACTAATCTCTCTCCAGTCTCCTGTTAACAGGACTAATCTCTCTCCAGGTCCAGTCTCCTGTTAACAGGACTAATCTCTACCCAGTCTCCTGTTAACAGGACTAATCTCTCTCCAGTCTCCTGTTAACAGGACTAATCTCTCTCCAGTCTCCTGTTAACAGGACTAATCTCTCTCCAGGTCCAGTCTCCTGTTAACAGGAATAATCTCTCTCCAGTCTCCTGTTAACAGGACTAATCTCTCTCCAGTCTCCTGTTAACAGGACTAATCTCTCTCCAGGTCCAGTCTCCTGTTAACAGGACTAATCTCTCTCCAGTCTCCTGTTAACAGGACTAATCTCTCTCCAGTCTCCTGTTAACAGGACTAATCTCTCTTCAGGTCCAGTCTCCTGTTAACAGGACTAATCTCTCTCCAGTCTCCTGTTAACAGGACTAATCTCTCTCCAGTCTCCTGTTAACAGGACTAATCTCTCTCCAGTCTCCTGTTAACAGGACTAATCTCTCTCCAGTCTCCTGTTAACAGGACTAATCTCTCTCCAGTCTCCTGTAAACAGGACTAATCTCTCTCCAGTCTCCTGTTAACAGGACTAATCTCTCTCCAGTCTCCTGTTAACAGGACTAATCTCTCTCCAGTCTCCTGTTAACAGGACTAATCTCTCTCCAGTCTCCTGTTAACAGGACTAATCTCTATCCAGTCTCCTGTTAACAGGACTAATCTCTCTGCAGGTCCAGTCTCCTGTTAACAGGACTAATCTCTCTCCAGTCTCCTGTTAACAGGACTAATCTCTCTCCAGTCTCCTGTTAACAGGACTAATCTCTCTCCAGTCTCCTGTTAACAGGACTAATCTCTATCCAGTCTCCTGTTAACAGGACTAATCTCTCTCCAGTCTCCTGTTAACAGGACTAATCTCTCTCCAGGTCCAGTCTCCTGTTAACAGGACTAATCTCTCTTCAGGTCCAGTCTCCTGTTAACAGGACTAATCTCTCTCCAGTCTCCTGTTAACAGGACTAATCTCTCTCCAGTCTCCTGTTAACAGGACTAATCTCTCTCCAGTCTCCTGTTAACAGGACTAATCTCTCTCCAGTCTCCTGTTAACAGGACTAATCTCTCTCCAGGTCCAGTCTCCTGTTAACAGGACTAATCTCTCTCCAGTCTCCTGTTAACAGGACTAATCTCTCTCCAGTCTCCTGTTAACAGGACTAATCTCTCTCCAGGTCCAGTCTCCTGTTAACAGGACTAATCTCTCTCCAGGTCCAGTCTCCTGTTAACACCTCTCTCCCCTGTCCTTGACTCAATGCAGGCACCGCCTGTTAAAACTAGAGACTAGTGGAGGGTTAATCATTGGACGCTAATCTTGAAGACATAATACATTTTCTCCTCAACTCTCTTTCTTATGCATCAACACGAACCACCATGGTTACATTGGAGCGTACACAAAACGCACACACTAGTGTACACACCACACTCACACACTGAATTTGTTAATCCAGATTAAGAGGGGCACCATTAATTAAGGGTTGGATATAGAGGAACACACTACTGTTTCACCATGTAGCGGTGTAGCTAACTACTGGAACTACACACTACTGTTTCACCATGTAGCGGTGTAGTTAACTACTGGAGCTACACACTACTGTTTTACCATGTAGCGGTGTAGCTAACTACTGGTACTACACACTACTGTTTTACCATGTAGCGGTGTAGCTAGCTACTGGAACTACACACTACTGTTTTACCTTGTAGCGGTGCAGCTAGCTACACACTACTGTGTTACCATGTAGCGGTGTAGCTAACTTGTGGAACAACACACTGCTGTGTTACCATGTAGCGGTGTAGCTAACTACTGGAACTACACACTACTGTTTTATCATGTAGCGGTGTGGCTAACTACTGGAACTACACACTACTGTTTTATCATGTAGCGGTGTGGCTAACTACTGGAACTACACACTACTGTTTTACCATGTAGCGGTGTAGCTAACTACTGGAACTACACACTACTGTTTTATCATGTAGCGGTGTGGCTAACTACTGGAACTACACACTACTGTTTTACCATGTAGCGGTGTAGCTAACTACTGGAACTAAACACTACTGTGTTACCATGTAGCGGTGTAGCTAACTACTGGAACTAAACACTACTGTTTTAGCAAAAATAAAACATGGGTCATAGCAATCATTTTCTACATTTTATGGCATCAGACCTGCCTAACTCTTGTTTTTTTGTTTGTTTAATTGGCTAATTTATACTAAACTATATATTAAACTATGTTTTTCTTAAGATTAGCTTTAGTATGGCTGAACTTCTGTCAGTGTGAAGTAATTATTAGCTTGTTATTCCAGGCCAGAGTACTGTAAGTGTTCTGTAAATTACAGCGCCTTCCTCATGCTATGAATGAGGAAGGAACAAATGTTCCGTGTTTACGCATCAATGGGATGAAGGGCAGTCAGCTTACAAGACACCCCTATCTCAACAACTTCTCACTTTCCACAACTCTAAGTGTCCCCTGAAGGAGGTCAAAGAGACAAAGAACAGACACTTTCGGTAGATCAACAGACCGTCTTTCGTATTTACATGTGTTACAGAGGTTTACCAACTAGACTTTTGTTGTGGATTCAAAGACAAATGGGGGGTTCAGGTTATGATATTCCTTGTAACAAGGAGCGTCCCTGCACAGCTATTTTCAGGTCTCTACAGAGATGTTTGATCGGGTTCAAGTCCAAGCTCTGGCTGGGCCACTCAAGAACATTCAGTTCAGAGACTTGTCCCAAAGCCACTCCTGAGTTATCTTGGCTGTGTGCTTAGGGTTATTGTCCTGTTGGAAGGTGAACCTTCACCCCAGTTTGAGGTCCTGAGTGCTCTGGAGCAGGTTTTCATCAAGGATCTCTCTGTACTTTGCTCCGTTAATCCTTCCCTCGATCCTGACTAGTCTCCCAGTCCCTGCTGCTGAAAAACATCCCCAACAGCATGATGCTGCCACCACCATGCTTCACCGTAGGGATGGTGCCAGGTTTCCTTCAGATGTGACATTTGGCATTCAGGCCAAAGAGTTCAATCTTGGTTTCATCAGACCAGAGAAGGTTGTTTCTCATGGTCTGAGAGTCTTTAGGTGCCTTCTGACAAACTCCCAGCAGGCTCCATTTTATTACTATGGATCCCCATGAGCTATTTTCCATTTTCCATTAAGCTTCGCTGAACCCGGAAGCCAGCTGGACCAATGTGATTGTTAGGATCAGTGATTAGTTAATTGACTATAACTGCCTTGGAAATGAGGGATCTATCATTAAGTAGCCCTATTTTGAGATGTGAGATATCACAATCTCTTTCAATAATGACAGGAATGGAGGAGGTCTTTATTCCAGTGAGATTGCTAAGGTCCAACCTAGATCGAGGCACATACACTGTCTCAATGGGGATAGCTGAGCTGGCTACACTGACTGTGCTAGTGGCAGACTCCACTATGCTGGCGGGCTGGCTAACAGGAGTCCGTCACTCCTCAGCAGGTCAGGCTTGGTGCTGTTTGTGGGTGAGTCCCAGAAAGAGGGCCAATGACCTACAAATTCTATCTTTTGGCAGGGGCAGAAAACAGTTTTCAACCAGCGATTGAGTTGTGAGACTCTGCTGTAGAGCTCATCACTCCCCCTAACTGGGAGGAGGCCAGAGACAATTACTCAATGCCGACACATCTTTCTAGCTAATTTACTCACTGAAGCTATGTTACACTTAGTGACCTCTGACTGTTTCATCCTAACATCGTTGGTGCCGATGTGGATAACAATATCCCTATACTCTCTACACTCGCCAGTTTTAGCTTTAGCCAGCACCATCTTCAGATTAGCCTTAACGTTGGTAGCCCTGCCCCCTGGTAAACAGTGTATGATCGCTGGATGATTCGTTTTAAGTCTAATACTGCGGGTAATGGAGTCGCCAATGACTAGGGTTTTCAATTTGTCAGAGCTAAATGGTGTGAAGCTTCAGCGTCTCAGACGTGATGGGTGGAGGAGAGACCAGAGAAGGATTTTGACTCCGACTCGCTGCTTAATGGGGAAAACCGGTTGAAAGTTTGTCTGCTGAATGAGGTTGAGCGTTCCTACAGCTTCTCACAGAGGGCTGAAAGACAGAGAGAGAGCGAGAGCGCGAGAGAGAGAGAGAGGGGGGGGGTGTAGCTCATTCGGCTGTGAGCTACTTCAACCTGCTGGCCTCATCATATCTGTTGAGAGAGAGAGACAGAGAGAGAGAGAGAGAGAGAAAGCGAGGGTGTAGCTCATATTAGAGAGACATATTTCCCTCAGATTACACAGATCCACAAAGAATTCAAACGAGAAAAGGGAAACCAGTGAAGAGCACGCACCATTGTAAATACAACCCATATCTATGCTTATTTATTTTATCCTGTGTCCTTTACCATTTGTACATTGTAAAAATACTGTATATATATATGACATTTGTAATGTCTTTAATGTTTTGAAACGTCTGTATGTGTGATGTCTACTGTTAATTTTTATTGTTTATTTCACTTTATATATTATCTACCTTACTTGCTTTGGCAATGTTAACACATGTTACCCATGCCAATAAAGCCCCTTGAATTGAATTGAGAGAGAGACAGAGAGAGAGACAGAGAGAGAGAGTTACCCTTTTTGCATTGTTCACTGGTGAGTGTAAAGTGGTGGAAGTAATTTTAAGACAGCAGGTCCAATGTACAAATCAATGATCAATACCATGTCTATTCCTGGTTGGAGACCTCTCTGTAGTTTCCACAGTTGTGAAAGCCTCTCATATTTTCTCCTTCAATTAATAAGATCATATCGTTCTCAGAAGTCCCGTTATAATGCGCTGTTGTATTCACAGCCTATTGATCTGTGGAGATTCTCAATAACTGGGTTGCATCTCATTGTAGCCTGTCTTGATATCGTCTATTTTAATGACAACATTTTCCAACTTATTTAGTCATGTAAATAAAACCTTGAATTAAGTGTTTGTGGTGAAGTGACTTGGTCTGAGCCTTTCCAGAACCTATTCCGAAAGAGGACATAGTACCTGACTGTTGATATAGCGAGTAATGAGGATAAAGGGTTCCTCTATATCCAACCCTTAATTAATGGTGCCCCTCTTAATGTGGATAAACAAATTCAGCACATCAATCAGATCAATTCATCAGTAAATGATCTTGAATATCAATATTAGGTCATAACTCTGTGTGTGTGTGTGTGTGTGTGTGTGTGTGTGTGTGTGTGTGTGTGTGTGTGTGTGTGTGTGTGTGTGTGTGTGTGTGTGTGTGTGTGTGTGTGTGTGTTTTTCCTGGCTGCTGTCAGCAGCAGACGGATCCCAGCGCTCCTTCAGACTCTCAGAGTCTTTCTGGGTGACCACTCAGGGCAAAAACACACACCCACAGCTGCTGCTAGGAAGGAGAGGGGAGGAGAAAGAGGAGAGGAAGAGAATGAATGAGAAGAGAGAGGAGAGGAGAGAAGGGAGAGGAGAGGAGGAGAAGGAATGAGGAGAGAAGAGAGGAGAGAGAAGAGAGAAGAGAGAAGGAGAGAGGAGAGGAAATGAGAGGAGAGGAGAGAAGATGGGAAGAGAGAGGGGAGGAGAGGGGATGACAGGAGAGAGAAGGAAAGGGGAGAAGGGAGAAGAGAGGGGGAGGAAAGGTGGAGGGGAAATAAGAGGAGAGGGGGAGAGCAGTGGGAGTGGCTATCCTGGCCAGAGGTAAAACATTCACACAACATAACTACAGATCAGTGAGGGTTGATATACTGACTACAATATAACTACAGATCAGTGAGGGTTGATATACTGACTACAATATAACTACAGATCAGTGAGGATTGATTTACTGACTACAATATAACTACAGATCAGTGAGGGTTGATTTACTGACTACAATATAACTACAGATCAGTGAGGGTTGATATACTGACTACAATATAACTACAGATCAGTGAGGGTTGATATACTGACCACAATATAACTACAGATCAGTGAGGGTTGATATACTGACCACAATATAACTACAGATCAGTGAGGGTTGATATACTGACCACAATATAACTAAATGGTTGACTGCAGGCTGTCAAGAGAGAGAGAGGGAGGAGAGTGAGACAGAGGAGCGAGGAGAGTGAGAAAGAGAGGAGAGAGGGAGAGTGGGAGATTGAGATAGCGAAAGAGGAGTGAGAGAGATCGAGCGACAGAGAGAGAGAGAGAGGTTGTACATTGTAAAAACACTGTATATATATATAAGTCGCTCTGGATAAGAGCGTCTGCTAAATGACTTAAATGTAAATGTAAATATATAATATGACATTTGTAATGTCTTTATTGTTTTGAAACTTCTGTATGTGTGATGTTTACTGTTAATTTTTATTGTTTACTTCACTTTATATATTATCGACCTTACTTGCTTTGGCAATGTTAACACATGTTACCCATGCCAGTAAAGCCCCTTGAATTTAATTGAATTGAGAGGGGAGAGAGGGGAGGGAAGAGAGAGAGAGCGAGCAACAGAGGAGAGAGATGAGGGAGAGAGAGAAAGAGAGCCAGAGAGAGCGGGTAAGAAGGAGAGAGGATCAACCAGTTTGGTCACATCACTCAACTCTCTGTGTGTGTGTGTGTGTGTGTGTGTGTGTGTGTGTGTGTGTGTGTGTGTGTGTGTGTGTGTGTGTGTGTGTGTGTGTGTGTGTGTGTGTGTGTGTGCGCATGGGTGTTATCATGTGTGTGTATCAGAGTTTCACTCAGTCAGGGTGACTCATGTAAATATACAGTTGATCTGTCTACAACTGATATTATCATGATATGAGTGGAGCTACTGAGACTGGACCCACTTGGCTCTTACAGTCTAAGCCCCGTCTATAGAATTGTTTTAAGGTCACACCAAAGATCATTTTGATACTTGATTTTGTAAGACCCCTTGAAATATCAAAAAATGTATGAACCCATTGAATAACAGATAGTCCTTACTGCTATTAGCCAATAGAAACACATTGAATAACAGATAGTCCTTACTGCTATTAGCCAATAGAAACACATTGAATAACAGATAGTCCTTACTGCTATTAGCCAATAGAAACACATTGAATAACAGATAGTCCTTACTGCTATTAGCCAATAGAAACACATTGAATAACAGATAGTCCTTACTGCTATTAGCCAATAGAAACACATTGAATAACAGATAGTCCTTACTGCTATTAGCCCGTAGAAACACATTGAATAACAGATAGTCCTTACTGCTATTAGCCCATAGAAACACATTGAATAACAGATAGTCCTTACTGCTATTAGCCAATAGAAACACATTGAATAACAAATAGTCCTTACTGCTATTAGCCAATAGAAACACATTGAATAACAGATAGTCCTTACTGCTATTAGCCAATAGAAACACATTGAATAACAGATAGTCCTTACTGCTATTAGCCCATAGAAACACATTGAATTACAGATAGTCCTTACTGCTATTAGCCCATAGAAACACATTGAATTACAGATAGTCCTTACTGCTATTAGAAACACATTGAATAACAGATAGTCCTTACTGCTATTAGCCAATAGAAACACATTGAATAATAGATAGTCCTTACTGCTATTAGCCAATAGAAACACATTGAATAACAGATAGTCCTTACTGCTATTAGCCAATAGAAACACATTGAATAACAGATAGTCCTTACTGCTATTAGCCAATAGAAACACATTGAATAACAGATAGTCCTTACTGCTATTAGCCAATAGAAACACATTGAATAACAGATAGTCCTTACTGCTATTAGCCCATAGAAACACATTGAATTACAGATAGTCCTTACTGCTATTAGCCCATAGAAACACATTGAATTACAGATAGTCCTTACTGCTATTAGAAACACATTGAATAACAGATAGTCCTTACTGCTATTAGCCAATAGAAACACATTGAATAATAGATAGTCCTTACTGCTATTAGCCAATAGAAACACATTGAATAACAGATAGTCCTTACTGCTATTAGCCAATAGAAACACATTGAATAACAGATAGTCCTTACTGCTATTAGCCAATAGAAACACATTGAATAACAGATAGTCCTTACTGCTATTAGCCAATAGAAACACATTTAATAACAGATAGTCCTTACTGCTATTAGCCAATAGAAACACATTGAATAACAGATAGTCCTTACTGCTATTAGCCAATAGAAACACATTGAATAACAAATAGTCCTTACTGCTATTAGCCAATAGAAACACATTGAATAACAGATAGTCCTTACTGCTATTAGCCAATAGAAACACATTGAATAACAGATAGTCCTTACTGCTATTAGCCAATAGAAACACATTGAATAACAGATAGTCCTTACTGCTATTAGCCAATAGAAACACATTGAATAACAGATAGTCCTTACTGCTATTAGCCAATAGAAACACATTGAATAACAGATAGTCCTTACTGCTATTAGCCAATAGAAACACATTGAATAACAGATAGTCCTTACTGCTATTAGCCAATAGAAACACATTGAATAACAGATAGTCCTTACTGCTATTAGCCAATAGAAACACATTGAATAACAGATATTCCTTACTGCTATTAGCCAATAGAAACACATTGAATAACAGATAGTCATTACTGCTATTAGCCCATAGAAACACATTGAATAACAGATAGTCCTTACTGCTATTAGCCCATAGAAACACATTGAATAACAGATAGTCCTTACTGCTATTAGCCCATAGAAACACATTAAATAACAGATAGTCCTTACTGCTATTAGCCCATAGAAACACATTGAATAACAGATAGTCCTTACTGCTATTAGCCAATAGAAACACATTGAATAACAGATAGTCCTTACTGCTATTAGCCAATAGAAACACATTGAATAACAGATAGTCCTTACTGCTATTAGAAACACATTGAATAACAGATAGTCCTTACTGCTATTAGCCCATAGAAACACATTGAATTACAGATAGTCCTTACTGCTATTAGAAACACATTGAATAACAGATAGTCCTTACTGCTATTAGCCAATAGAAACACATTGAATAACAGATAGTCCTTACTGCTATTAGCCAATAGAAACACATTGAATAACAGATAGTCCTTACTGCTATTAGCCAATAGAAACACATTGAATAACAGATAGTCCTTACTGCTATTAGCCAATAGAAACACATTGAATAACAGATAGTCCTTACTGCTATTAGCCAATAGAAACACATTGAATAACAGATAGTCCTTACTGCTATTAGCCAATAGAAACACATTGAATAACAGATAGTCCTTACTGCTATTAGCCCGTAGAAACACATTGAATAACAGATAGTCCTTACTGCTATTAGCCCATAGAAACACATTGAATAACAGATAGTCCTTACTGCTATTAGCCAATAGAAACACATTGAATAACAAATAGTCCTTACTGCTATTAGCCAATAGAAACACATTGAATAACAGATAGTCCTTACTGCTATTAGCCAATAGAAACACATTGAATAACAGATAGTCCTTACTGCTATTAGCCCATAGAAACACATTGAATTACAGATAGTCCTTACTGCTATTAGCCCATAGAAACACATTGAATTACAGATAGTCCTTACTGCTATTAGAAACACATTGAATAACAGATAGTCCTTACTGCTATTAGCCAATAGAAACACATTGAATAATAGATAGTCCTTACTGCTATTAGCCAATAGAAACACATTGAATAACAGATAGTCCTTACTGCTATTAGCCAATAGAAACACATTGAATAACAGATAGTCCTTACTGCTATTAGCCAATAGAAACACATTGAATAACAGATAGTCCTTACTGCTATTAGCCCATAGAAACACATTGAATTACAGATAGTCCTTACTGCTATTAGCCCATAGAAACACATTGAATTACAGATAGTCCTTACTGCTATTAGAAACACATTGAATAACAGATAGTCCTTACTGCTATTAGCCAATAGAAACACATTGAATAATAGATAGTCCTTACTGCTATTAGCCAATAGAAACACATTGAATAACAGATAGTCCTTACTGCTATTAGCCAATAGAAACACATTGAATAACAGATAGTCCTTACTGCTATTAGCCAATAGAAACACATTGAATAACAGATAGTCCTTACTGCTATTAGCCAATAGAAACACATAGAATAACAGATAGTCCTTACTGCTATTAGCCCATAGAAACACATTAAATAACAGATAGGCCTTAACACTATTAGCCCATAGAAACACATTGAATAACAGATAGTCCTTACTGCTATTAGCCAATAGAAACACATTGAACAGATAGTCCTTACTGCTATTAGCCCGTAGAAACACATTGAATAACAGATAGTCCTTACTGCTATTAGCCCATAGAAACACATTGAATAACAGATAGTCCTTACTGCTATTAGCCAATAGAAACACATTGAATAACAAATAGTCCTTACTGCTATTAGCCAATAGAAACACATTGAATAACAGATAGTCCTTACTGCTATTAGCCAATAGAAACACATTGAATAACAGATAGTCCTTACTGCTATTAGCCCATAGAAACACATTGAATTACAGATAGTCCTTACTGCTATTAGCCCATAGAAACACATTGAATTACAGATAGTCCTTACTGCTATTAGAAACACATTGAATAACAGATAGTCCTTACTGCTATTAGCCAATAGAAACACATTGAATAATAGATAGTCCTTACTGCTATTAGCCAATAGAGACACATTGAATAACAGATAGTCCTTACTGCTATTAGCCAATAGAAACACATTGAATAACAGATAGTCCTTACTGCTATTAGCCAATAGAAACACATTGAATAACAGATAGTCCTTACTGCTATTAGCCAATAGAAACACATTGAATAACAGATAGTCCTTACTGCTATTAGCCCATAGAAACACATTGAATTACAGATAGTCCTTACTGCTATTAGCCCATAGAAACACATTGAATTACAGATAGTCCTTACTGCTATTAGAAACACATTGAATAACAGATAGTCCTTACTGCTATTAGCCAATAGAAACACATAGAATAACAGATAGTCCTTACTGCTATTAGCCCATAGAAACACATTAAATAACAGATAGGCCTTAACACTATTAGCCCATAGAAACACATTGAATAACAGATAGTCCTTACTGCTATTAGCCAATAGAAACACATTGAATAACAGATAGTCCTTACTGCTATTAGCCCGTAGAAACACATTGAATAACAGATAGTCCTTACTGCTATTAGCCAATAGAAACACATTGAATAACAGATAGTCCTTACAGCTATTAGCCAATAGAAACACATTGAATAACAGATAGTCCTTACTGCTATTAGCCAATAGAAACACATTGAATAACAGATAGTCCTTACTGCTATTAGCCAATAGAAACACATTGAATAACAAATAGTCCTTACTGCTATTAGCCAATAGAAACACATTGAATAACAGATAGTCCTTACTGCTATTAGCCCATAGAAACACATTGAATTACAGATAGTCCTTACTGCTATTAGAAACACATTGAATAACAGATAGTCCTTACTGCTATTAGCCAATAGAAACACATTGAATAACAAATAGTCCTTACTGCTATTAGCCAATAGAAACACATTGAATAACAGATAGTCCTTACTGCTATTAGCCAATAGAAACACATTGAATAACAGATATTCCTTACTGCTATTAGCCAATAGAAACACATTGAATAACAGATAGTCCTTACTGCTATTAGCCCATAGAAACACATTGAATAACAGATAGTCCTTACTGCTATTAGCCCATAGAAACACATTGAATAACAGATAGTCCTTACTGCTATTAGCCCATAGAAACACATTAAATAACAGATAGGCCTTAACACTATTAGCCCATAGAAACACATTGAATAACAGATAGTCCTTACTGCTATTAGCCAATAGAAACACATTGAATAACAGATAGTCCTTACTGCTATTAGCCAATAGAAACACATTGAATAACAGATAGTCCTTACTGCTATTAGCCAATAGAAACACATTGAATAACAGATAGTCCTTACTGCTATTAGCCCATAGAAACACATTGAATTACAGATAGTCCTTACTGCTATTAGAAACACATTGAATAACAGATAGTCCTTACTGCTATTAGCCAATAGAAACACATTGAATAACAGATAGTCCTTACTGCTATTAGCCAATAGAAACACATTGAATAACAGATAGTCCTTACTGCTATTAGCCCATAGAAACACATTGAATAACAGATAGTCCTTACTGCTATTAGCCAATAGAAACACATTGAATAACAGATAGTCCTTACTGCTATTAGCCCATAGAAACACATTGAATTACAGATAGTCCTTACTGCTATTACAAACACATTGAATAACAGATAGTCCTTACTGCTATTAGCCCATAGAAACACATTGAATTACAGATAGTCCTTACTGCTATTAGAAACACATTGAATAACAGATAGTCCTTACTGCTATTAGCCAATAGAAACACATTGAATAACAAATAGTCCTTACTGCTATTAGCCAATAGAAACACATTGAATAACAGATAGTCCTTACTGCTATTAGCCAATAGAAACACATTGAATAACAGATAGTCCTTACTGCTATTAGCCAATAGAAACACATTGAATAACAGATAGTCCTTACTGCTATTAGCCAATAGAAACACATTGAATAACAGATAGTCCTTACTGCTATTAGAAACACATTGAATAACAGATAGTCCTTACTGCTATTAGCCCATAGAAACACATTGAATTACAGATAGTCCTTACTGCTATTAGAAACACATTGAATAACAGATAGTCCTTACTGCTATTAGCCAATAGAAACACATTGAATAACAGATAGTCCTTACTGCTATTAGCCAATAGAAACACATTGAATAACAGATAGTCCTTACTGCTATTAGCCAATAGAAACACATTGAATAACAGATAGTCCTTACTGCTATTAGCCAATAGAAACACATTGAATAACAGATAGTCCTTACTGCTATTAGCCAATAGAAACACATTGAATAACAGATAGTCCTTACTGCTATTAGCCAATAGAAACACATTGAATAACAGATAGTCCTTACTGCTATTAGCCAATAGAAACACATTGAATAACAGATAGTCCTTACTGCTATTAGCCCATAGAAACACATAGAATAACAGATAGTCCTTACTGCTATTAGCCAATAGAAACACATTGAATAACAGATAGTCCTTACTGCTATTAGCCAATAGAAACACATTGAATAACAGATAGTCCTTACTGCTATTAGCCCATAGAAACACATTGAATAACAGATAGTCCTTACTGCTATTAGCCCATAGAAACACATTGAATTACAGATAGTCCTTACTGCTATTAGCCCATAGAAACACATTGAATAATAGATTCACTACATTGAATAACAGATAGGCCCCCAAAAACGAAAGGAAGTTTGTTCTGAATGTCTGTCCAATATCTGAGAGATAGAAGAGAGATCAGAAACTATTCATATTGTTGTATTTAACCGACAAACAGAATATATTTCGACCAGGGCGTGACATAACCCCTTATTTTAGGCACTAAACTATCTCCATGAGAGATAGAAGAGAAAGCTTATCTTTGGAACTGAACACTCACAGGCTCTTGAAGTGTTTGATTAGATTTTCTATGCCATTTGCATTGATGTCAGAGTGATTAGAGGGACAATAGAGTGCCGAGTACCAGGCAGTCAGCAAGTTTGGTAGGTTACTAACGACCATCAGCAGCATTCCAACTTGGAGAAGACTAATTACTGTGACTAAAATAGTCACGTGGAATTTGACTGCCTTCATGACTCGTGACTGCTGGTGTTGAGGTAATACAGTCATCATAACAGCCCTACCTCTGACCACCGTAACGTTCTACAAGGCATTTGGTTGAAAAGACTAACGTTCTACAAGGGGCTCGGCAGTTAAGACTAATGTTCTACAAGGGGCTCGGCAGTTAATTCAGACTAACGTTCTACAAGGGGCTCGGCAGTTAAGACTAACGTTCTACAAGGGGCTCGGCAGTTAAGACTAACGTTCTACAAGGGGCTCGGCAGTTAAGACTAACGTTCTACAAGGGGCTCGGCAGTTAAGACTAACGTTCTACAAGGGGCTCGGCAGTTAAGACTAACGTCCTACAAGGGGCTCGGCAGTTAAGACTAACGTTCTACAAGGGGCTCGGCAGTTAAGACTAACGTTCTACAAGGGGCTCGGCAGTTAAGACTAACGTTCTACAAGGGGCTTGGCAGTTAAGACTAACGTTCTACAAGGGGCTCGGCAGTTAAGACTAACGTTCTACAAGGGGCTCGGCAGTTAAGACTAACGTTCTACAAGGGGCTCGGCAGTTAAGACTAACGTTCTACAAGGGGCTCGGCAGTTAAGACTAACGTTCTACAAGGGGCTTGGTAGTGAAGACTAACGTTCTACAAGGGGCTCGGCAGTTAAGACTAACGTTCTACAAGGGGCTCCGTAGTGAAGACATGTCCGTGCTCTGAACTCTGTAATAAGTTTTATCCTGCTGACCATATAGTGACTCAGCAGGATCTCATGGTGCACACAGCTGAGTACGTGCCTACATGGGCAGAGCAGCTGCGTTATAAGGAGGGGCTGTGAGGGTCAGTTGCCCACCCAACCCAACCCACCATACCCACACTGCTGGGGAGAGGGAATGTGGTGTGTAGCAGTGGACACCGAAACAACAGGACAGAAATGTGAGGAACATGACCGTTCAGTTAATATTTTATTACAGCTCACCGGTTAACAGTAGGTCTTCATCTCAGTGTTGAAACAGTTTCATGTGATTCCATCATGCTGAAACAGCCTACAACACACATCACCACCGTTAACGCTATACACACATCACCACCGTTAACGCTATACACACACATCACCACCGTTAACGCTATAAACACATCGTCACCTTCATTTATGCTTTTAAAAACCTCTCGTTTTGAGTAACAAAAAGCTATAAAAAAATCATTTCTATAAAAAAAAAAAGAAAAAAAAGGAAGGAATACAGGATAAGTCAAAATAAAAACAAACCCTGACTGTCGTTGAGTGAAGGAGAAACAGAAGGAGGTTGAACCCTGAACTATAACCTCTGTGACCTGGTCCATTCAACATGCACCTGATGCATACATGTCATCTGTGTGTGTGTGTGTGTGTGTGTGTAGTGACAGCACCATTAACACAATGTGTGTGTCTAAGAGTATCAGTAGTGTCCGTGATCTTTGTCTGCCAGAGCCCTGAGAGTGAGAGACTGGGCTGCGCTTCCTGACCTCATGCTAAACGTATAACCACATTACAGATACATATTTCACACAGAAACACAAAGAATTTGAAAAGAAAAATCAAACAGACTATTTGAAATGTTGATATGTTTGTAAAAACCTTTTTGAGTGCAATGTTTACTGTTAAATTCTAATCGTTTTGTTGTTGATGTTTTGCCTTCTCACTTTTGTTTAATATTTCTCACTTGTAAACATGTTTCCCATGCCAATAAAGCCCCTTGAGAGCGAGAACGTCTTTTAGTCAGCCTCCACCATCTCAGGATGTAGAAATGTATTGTGTAGAACAAACATGGTCAGGTCTGTTATGTAGAACAGGGAGTCGTTCCAGCTGTAGTTAATCTATTTCTATCTGCAACGTTCTGAACGCTTCACGTCAATGATAAAGCCCTGCAGCTGACAGAGAGTATGATGTCACTCTTCTGTCTCCTTTAACCTCTCCTACTGCACCTCCCCGACAACACCATGGCAACCACAGGCAGGCTCCATAGCGACCACTGAGTGACAGGGAGGTGTGGCATGTGCTACTTCTTGCCTTTCAGTGTAACATCCATCCCTCCCTCCCCAGGCTGCTTCCTACATGTAACATCCCTCCCCAGGCTACTGTAAACGACAGAGATACCCACATTAGTGCTAAAGAGCCGCACTCTTCCTCTCCTCCCCCCACCACATACCAACAGGGAGCGATAACGAGAGATAAACAACGCTGGACACAATGATTTAATAAACATTGTGATTTAGCAGAGCGATAGCCCAGTCTCTGGCTCAGCTCAATGATCTAACGAGGTGGTCTGTGATGAAATATATTTTTCTGTGCAGGAGTGTAGGAGCAGAGAGGTTCCCGTCTCATCAACATGTAGGAGCAGAGAGGTTCCCGTCTCATCAACATGTAGGAGCAGAGAGGTTCCCGTCTCATCAACATGTAGGAGCAGAGAGGTTCCCGTCTCATCAACATGTAGGAGCAGAGGTTCCCGTCTCATCAACATGATTCAATGATTTTTTATAAGCTGGTTGTTGCTACATGATCCAGCAGATCTCCTTTAGCCCTTATATATATATATATATATAGACACTACACCGCACAAACTAGGGCAGACATATGTGTGTGTGTACACATGTTTTAGTTGTTGTCCTAGCACAACATAGCCGATTCAAATAACCAACTCATCATCAAGCGTTGATTATTTGAGTCAGCTGTGTCGTGCTAGGACAACAACCACTGTGTACCCAAGAGGGGCACCGGGACCGAGTTTGAGAAGCCTGCTGTACAGCAAAACACACTGGAGATGAATGGCTGACTAAACCCATAGAATAACATGTAGAACAGCTATGACCTCTAGGACCCTGGAGCTCCAAGCCAGCGACACTGTTCTCCTCTCATCAGGGTCTAGACCTGGGACACCAGGTGGGTGATTCCCCTCTAATCAGGGTCTAGACCTGGGACACCAGGTGGGTGATTCTCCTCTAATCAGGGTCTAGACCTGGGACACCAGGTGGGTGATTCCCCTCTAATCAGGGACTGGTTTAGACCGGGACACCAGGTGGGTGATTCCCCTCTAATCAGGGTCTAGACCTGGGACACCAGGTGGGTGATTCTCCTCTCATCAGGGTCTAGACCTGGGACACCAGGTGGGTGATTCCCCTCTAATCAGGGACTGGTTTAGACCTGGGACACCAGGTGGGTGATTCCCCTCTAATCAGGGTCTAGACCTGGGACACCAGGTGGGTGATTCTCCTCTAATCAGGGTCTAGACCTGGGACACCAGGTGGGTGATTCCCCTCTAATCAGGGACTGGTTTAGACCTGGGACACCAGGTGGGTGATTCCCCTCTAATCAGGGTCTAGACCTGGGACACCAGGTGGGTGATTCCCCTCTAATCAGGGTTTAGACCTGGGACACCAGGTGGGTGATTCCCCTCTAATCAGGGACTGGTCTAGACCTGGGACACCAGGTGGGTGATTCCCCTCTAATCAGGGACTGGTTTAGACCTGGGACACCAGGTGGGTGATTCCCCTCTAATCAGGGACTGGTCTAGACCTGGGACACCAGGTGGGTGATTCCCCTCTAATCAGGGACTGGTTTAGACCTGGGACACCAGGTGGGTGATTCCCCTCTAATCAGGGACTGGTCTAGACCTGTAATGAATGACGAGGTAGAGCAGCAGGGCCAGAGCTGCTCTAAGGTGTCTATGTAGTAATCACGGAGTCAGTTACCCTGCTGTAAACACCTTTATATAGTCTGTCCAACGGCCGTTCATCAGATACAATTCTAAAGCAACACCTGGAGTGTCCACACGTTCCAAAATAATTAAAAACACAGAAAACCAAAAGAGAAAAGAACAACCCAACTCATTTAAAACCTCCTGGTTCTGTCCCTCTCTCCATCTGTCTATGAGACCAGTTTGGGCAGCACGGTGCGGAGGGGTATGGACCCCGCGGAGTCTCCCATCATGTTGGCTCTCAGTTTGTGATTTGCCGCTGTGCCGCTCCCTCCTTTAGCCGGCAGAATGGATGGGAAGGAGGTAGAGTGGTGTTCTGCCGCTCCCTTCTTCTCCCCAGCGGCGGGGGCCAGGGGCTTCGGCAGGCGTCGGTAGAGCCAGGGGTGTCTGAGGGCCTGACTAGGGGTCAGTCTGCTGGAAGGGTCCCAGTCTAGACACCTCTTAATAAAGTCTGCAAAGGTGAGATCTTCACATCCCTTCAGGGCCGCGCTCCACTCTTTACTGGCAGGGGGACCCCGGAGCTTCCCCCTGCGCGAGCGGGAGCCCGTGAACACCGTGGCCCCACTGGGCAAGGTGTTAGCCCCGCAGTAGCGCGGGTGGCCCTTGGAGGAGATGAAGTTCTTAGCCCTCTTGGCTTGCTCCAGCAGCTTGGTAGGGGGCATGCCCAGTAGCTCCATGACACAGGCCAGCTGGTCCCCCTCGTCCTCGCCTGGGAACATGGGATACCCTGTCAGCAGCTCAGCCAGGATACAGCCAAATGACCACATGTCAATGGGGAGACCGTAGCGTGACCCCAGGATGACCTCAGGGGCACGGTAGAAGCGGGACTGGATGTACGTGTAGACACGCTGGTGATGGAAACATGACGAACCAAAGTCGATCACCTGGACAGAGAGACCGAGTCAGGCACAGAAGTAGCAAGGCAAGGAGCAAATCCTGTGTGTGTAGTGTGTAGTGTGTGTAGTGTGTAGTGTGTGTGTGTGTAGTGTGTAGTGTGTGTGTGTGTAGTGTGTAGTGTGTGTAGTGTGTAGTCGTCCCATCCTCACCTTGATTCCACTCCGTCCCTGCTGTTCCAGCCTAATATTCTCTGTGTGTAGTGTGTAGTGTGTAGTGTGTGTGTAGTGTGTGTAGTGTGTAGTGTGTGTGTAGTGTGTAGTGTGTAGTCGTCCCATCCTCACCTTGATTCCACTCCGTCCCTGCTGTTTCAGCAGTATATTCTCTGTGTGTAGTGTGTAGTGTGTGTGTGTAGTGTGTAGTGTGTGTGTGTGTGTAGTGTGTGTGTGTGTAGTGTGTAGTGTGTGTGTAGTGTGTGTAGTGTGTGTAGTGTGTAGTGTGTGTGTAGTGTGTGTGTAGTGTGTAGTGTGTAGTGTGTGTGTAGTGTGTGTAGTGTGTGTGTAGTGTGTGTGTAGTGTGTAGTGTGTGTGTAGTGTGTAGTGTGTAGTCGTCCCATCCTCACCTTGATTCCACTCCGTCCCTGCTGTTTCAGCAGTATATTCTCTGTGTGTAGTGTGTGTAGTGTGTAGTGTGTGTGTAGTGTGTAGTGTGTAGTGTGTGTAGTGTGTAGTGTGTGTGTAGTGTGTAGTGTGTAGTGTGTAGTGTGTGTAGTGTGTAGTGTGTAGTGTGTGTGTAGTGTGTAGTGTGTAGTGTGTAGTGTGTGTAGTGTGTAGTGCGTGTGTAGTGTGTAGTGTGTGTGTAGTGTGTGTGTAGTGTGTGTGTAGTGTGTAGTGTGTGTGTAGTGTGTAGTGTGTAGTGCGTGTGTAGTGCGTGTGTAGTGCGTGTGTAGTGTGTAGTGTGTGTAGTGTGTGTGTAGTGTGTGTGTAGTGTGTAGTGTGTGTAGTGTGTAGTGTGTAGTGTGTAGTGTGTGTGTAGTGTGTAGTGTGTGTAGTGTGTGTGTAGTGTGTAGTCGTCCCATCCTCACCTTGATTCCACTCCGTCCCTGCTGTTTCAGCAGTATATTCTCTGTGTGTAGTGTGTAGTGTGTAGTGTGTAGTGTGTAGTGTGTGTGTAGTGTGTAGTGTGTAGTGTGTGTAGTGTGTGTGTAGTGTGTGTGTAGTGTGTAGTGTGTAGTGTGTGTGTAGTGTGTAGTGTGTGTGTAGTGTGTGTAGTGTGTGTAGTGTGTAGTGTGTGTGTAGTGTGTAGTGTGTAGTGTGTAGTGTGTGTGTAGTGTGTGTAGTGTGTGTAGTGTGTAGTGTGTAGTCGTCCCATCCTCACCTTGATTCCACTCCGTCCCTGCTGTTTCAGCAGTATATTCTCTGTGTGTAGTGTGTAGTGTGTAGTGTGTGTAGTGTGTGTGTAGTGTGTGTAGTGTGTGTGTAGTGTGTAGTCGTCCCATCCTCACCTTGATTCCACTCCGTCCCTGCTGTTTCAGCAGTATATTCTCTGTGTGTAGTGTGTAGTGTGTAGTGTGTAGTGTGTAGTGTGTGTGTAGTGTGTAGTGTGTAGTGTGTGTAGTGTGTGTGTAGTGTGTGTGTAGTGTGTAGTGTGTGTGTAGTGTGTAGTGTGTAGTGTGTGTGTAGTGTGTGTAGTGTGTAGTGTGTAGTGTGTGTGTAGTGTGTGTAGTGTGTGTAGTGTGTAGTGTGTAGTCCTCCCATCCTCACCTTGATTCCACTCCGTCCCTGCTGTTTCAGCAGTATATTCTCTGTGTGTAGTGTGTAGTGTGTAGTGTGTGTGTAGTGTGTAGTGTGTAGTGTGTGTAGTGTGTGTGTGTAGTGTGTAGTGTGTGTAGTGTGTAGTCCTCCCATCCTCACCTTGATTCCACTCCGTCCCTGCTGTTTCAGCAGTATATTCTCTGTGTGTAGTGTGTAGTGTGTGTGTAGTGTGTGTGTAGTGTGTAGTGTGTGTGTAGTGTGTGTGTGTAGTGTGTGTGTAGTGTGTGTGTAGTGTGTAGTGTGTGTAGTGTGTAGTGTGTGTAGTGTGTAGTCGTCCCATCCTCACCTTGATTCCACTCCGTCCCTGCTGTTTCAGCAGTATATTCTCTGTGTGTAGTGTGTAGTGTGTAGTGTGTGTGTAGTGTGTGTAGTGTGTGTGTGTGTAGTGTGTGTGTAGTGTGTAGTGTGTGTGTAGTGTGTGTAGTGTGTGTGTAGTGTGTAGTGTGTAGTGTGTAGTGTGTAGTGTGTAGTCGTCCCATCCTCACCTTGATTCCACTCCGTCCCTGCTGTTTCAGCAGTATATTCTCTGTGTGTAGTGTGTAGTGTGTAGTGTGTGTGTAGTGTGTGTAGTGTGTGTAGTGTGTGTGTGTGTAGTGTGTGTGTAGTGTGTGTGTAGTGTGTAGTGTGTGTGTAGTGTGTGTAGTGTGTGTGTAGTGTGTAGTCGTCCCATCCTCACCTTGATTCCACTCCGTCCCTGCTGTTTCAGCAGTATATTCTCTGTGTGTAGTGTGTAGTGTGTAGTGTGTGTGTAGTGTGTGTGTAGTGTGTAGTGTGTAGTGTGTGTGTAGTGTGTAGTGTGTGTGTAGTGTGTAGTGTGTAGTGTGTAGTCGTCCCATCCTCACCTTGATTCCACTCCGTCCCTGCTGTTTCAGCAGTATATTCTCTGTGTGTAGTGTGTAGTGTGTAGTGTGTGTGTAGTGTGTGTGTAGTGTGTGTGTAGTGTGTGTGTAGTGTGTAGTGTGTGTAGTGTGTGTGTAGTGTGTAGTGTGTGTGTAGTGTGTGTAGTGTGTAGTCGTCCCATCCTCACCTTGATTCCACTCCGTCCCTGCTGTTTCAGCAGTATATTCTCTGTGTGTAGTGTGTAGTGTGTAGTGTGTGTAGTGTGTGTAGTGTGTGTAGTGTGTGTAGTGTGTGTGTAGTGTGTAGTGTGTAGTGTGTAGTCGTCCCATCCTCACCTTGATTCCACTCCGTCCCTGCTGTTTCAGCAGTATATTCTCTGTGTGTAGTGTGTAGTGTGTAGTGTGTAGTGTGTGTGTAGTGTGTGTGTAGTGTGTGTGTAGTGTGTGTGTAGTGTGTGTGTGTGTGTGTAGTGTGTAGTGTGTGTGTAGTGTGTGTAGTGTGTAGTGTGTGTGTAGTGTGTAGTCGTCCCATCCTCACCTTGATTCCACTCCGTCCCTGCTGTTTCAGCAGTATATTCTCTGTGTGTAGTGTGTAGTGTGTAGTGTGTGTAGTGTGTGTGTAGTGTGTGTAGTGTGTGTGTAGTGTGTAGTCGTCCCATCCTCACCTTGATTCCACTCCGTCCCTGCTGTTTCAGCAGTATATTCTCTGTGTGTAGTGTGTAGTGTGTAGTGTGTAGTGTGTGTAGTGTGTAGTGTAGTGTGTAGTGTGTAGTGTGTGTAGTGTGTAGTGTGTGTAGTGTGTGTGTAGTGTGTGTAGTGTGTGTGTAGTGTGTAGTCGTCCCATCCTCACCTTGATTCCACTCCGTCCCTGCTGTTTCAGCAGTATATTCTCTGTGTGTAGTGTGTAGTGTGTAGTGTGTGTAGTGTGTGTAGTGTGTGTAGTGTGTGTGTAGTGTGTAGTCGTCCCATCCTCACCTTGATTCCACTCCGTCCCTGCTGTTTCAGCAGTATATTCTCTGTGTGTAGTGTGTAGTGTGTAGTGTGTAGTGTGTGTAGTGTGTAGTGTGTAGTGTGTAGTGTGTAGTGTGTGTGTGTAGTGTGTAGTGTGTGTAGTGTGTAGTGTGTGTGTAGTGTGTAGTGTGTAGTCGTCCCATCCTCACCTTGATTCCACTCCGTCCCTGCTGTTTCAGCAGTATATTCTCTGTGTGTAGTGTGTAGTGTGTAGTGTGTGTAGTGTGTGTAGTGTGTGTAGTGTGTGTGTAGTGTGTAGTCGTCCCATCCTCACCTTGATTCCACTCCGTCCCTGCTGTTTCAGCAGTATATTCTCTGTGTGTAGTGTGTAGTGTGTAGTGTGTAGTGTGTAGTGTGTGTGTGTGTAGTGTGTGTGTAGTGTGTGTGTAGTGTGTAGTGTGTAGTCCTCCCATCCTCACCTTGATTCCACTCCGTCCCTGCTGTTTCAGCAGTATATTCTCTGTGTGTAGTGTGTAGTCGTCCCATCCTCACCTTGATTCCACTCCGTCCCTGCTGTTTCAGCAGTATATTCTCTGTGTGTAGTGTGTAGTCGTCCCATCCTCACCTTGATTCCACTCCGTCCCTGCTGTTTCAGCAGTATATTCTCTGTGTGTAGTGTGTGTAGTGTGTAGTGTGTAGTCGTCCCATCCTCACCTTGATTCCACTCCGTCCCTGCTGTTTCAGCAGTATATTCTCTGTGTGTAGTGTGTAGTGTGTAGTGTGTAGTGTGTGTAGTCGTCCCATCCTCACCTTGATTCCACTCCGTCCCTGCTGTTTCAGCAGTATATTCTCTGTGTGTAGTGTGTAGTGTGTAGTGTGTAGTGTGTAGTGTGTAGTGTGTAGTGTGTAGTCCTCCCATCCTCACCTTGATTCCACTCCGTCCCTGCTGTTTCAGCAGTATATTCTCTGTGTGTAGTGTGTAGTGTGTGTGTGTGTAGTGTGTAGTGTGTAGTGTGTGTGTGTGTAGTGTGTGTGTAGTGTGTAGTCGTCCCATCCTCACCTTGATTCCACTCCGTCCCTGCTGTTTCAGCAGTATATTCTCTGTGTGTAGTGTGTGTAGTGTGTAGTGTGTAGTCGTCCCATCCTCACCTTGATTCCACTCCGTCCCTGCTGTTTCAGTAGTATATTCTCTGTGTGTAGTCGTCCCATCCTCACCTTGATTCCACTCCGTCCCTGCTGTTTCAGCAGTATATTCTCTGTGTGTAGTGTGTAGTGTGTAGTGTGTGTGTAGTGTGTAGTGTGTAGTGTGTAGTCGTCCCATCCTCACCTTGATTCCACTCCGTCCCTGCTGTTTCAGCAGTATATTCTCTGTGTGTAGTGTGTAGTGTGTAGTGTGTGTGTAGTGTGTAGTGTGTAGTCGTCCCATCCTCACCTTGATTCCACTCCGTCCCTGCTGTTTCAGCAGTATATTCTCTGTGTGTAGTGTGTAGTGTGTAGTGTGTGTGTAGTGTGTGTGTAGTGTGTGTAGTGTGTAGTGTGTAGTCGTCCCATCCTCACCTTGATTCCACTCCGTCCCTGCTGTTTCAGCAGTATATTCTCTGTGTGTAGTGTGTAGTGTGTAGTGTGTGTGTAGTGTGTGTGTAGTGTGTGTGTAGTGTGTGTGTAGTGTGTAGTGTGTGTAGTGTGTGTGTAGTGTGTAGTGTGTGTGTAGTGTGTGTAGTGTGTAGTCGTCCCATCCTCACCTTGATTCCACTCCGTCCCTGCTGTTTCAGCAGTATATTCTCTGTGTGTAGTGTGTAGTGTGTAGTGTGTGTAGTGTGTGTAGTGTGTGTAGTGTGTGTAGTGTGTGTGTAGTGTGTAGTGTGTAGTGTGTAGTCGTCCCATCCTCACCTTGATTCCACTCCGTCCCTGCTGTTTCAGCAGTATATTCTCTGTGTGTAGTGTGTAGTGTGTAGTGTGTAGTGTGTGTGTAGTGTGTGTGTAGTGTGTGTGTAGTGTGTGTGTAGTGTGTAGTGTGTGTGTAGTGTGTAGTGTGTGTGTAGTGTGTGTAGTGTGTAGTGTGTAGTGTGTAGTCGTCCCATCCTCACCTTGATTCCACTCCGTCCCTGCTGTTTCAGCAGTATATTCTCTGTGTGTAGTGTGTAGTGTGTAGTGTGTGTAGTGTGTGTGTAGTGTGTGTAGTGTGTGTGTAGTGTGTAGTCGTCCCATCCTCACCTTGATTCCACTCCGTCCCTGCTGTTTCAGCAGTATATTCTCTGTGTGTAGTGTGTAGTGTGTAGTGTGTGTAGTGTGTAGTGTAGTGTGTAGTGTGTAGTGTGTGTAGTGTGTAGTGTGTGTAGTGTGTGTGTAGTGTGTGTAGTGTGTGTGTAGTGTGTAGTCGTCCCATCCTCACCTTGATTCCACTCCGTCCCTGCTGTTTCAGCAGTATATTCTCTGTGTGTAGTGTGTAGTGTGTAGTGTGTGTAGTGTGTGTAGTGTGTGTAGTGTGTGTGTAGTGTGTAGTCGTCCCATCCTCACCTTGATTCCACTCCGTCCCTGCTGTTTCAGCAGTATATTCTCTGTGTGTAGTGTGTAGTGTGTAGTGTGTAGTGTGTGTAGTGTGTAGTGTGTAGTGTGTAGTGTGTAGTGTGTAGTGTGTGTGTGTAGTGTGTAGTGTGTGTAGTGTGTAGTGTGTGTGTAGTGTGTAGTGTGTAGTCGTCCCATCCTCACCTTGATTCCACTCCGTCCCTGCTGTTTCAGCAGTATATTCTCTGTGTGTAGTGTGTAGTGTGTAGTGTGTGTAGTGTGTGTAGTGTGTGTAGTGTGTGTGTAGTGTGTAGTCGTCCCATCCTCACCTTGATTCCACTCCGTCCCTGCTGTTTCAGCAGTATATTCTCTGTGTGTAGTGTGTAGTGTGTAGTGTGTAGTGTGTGTGTGTGTAGTGTGTGTGTAGTGTGTGTGTAGTGTGTAGTGTGTAGTCCTCCCATCCTCACCTTGATTCCACTCCGTCCCTGCTGTTTCAGCAGTATATTCTCTGTGTGTAGTGTGTAGTCGTCCCATCCTCACCTTGATTCCACTCCGTCCCTGCTGTTTCAGCAGTATATTCTCTGTGTGTAGTGTGTAGTGTGTAGTCGTCCCATCCTCACCTTGATTCCACTCCGTCCCTGCTGTTTCAGCAGTATATTCTCTGTGTGTAGTGTGTGTAGTGTGTAGTGTGTAGTCGTCCCATCCTCACCTTGATTCCACTCCGTCCCTGCTGTTTCAGCAGTATATTCTCTGTGTGTAGTGTGTAGTGTGTAGTGTGTAGTGTGTGTAGTGTGTAGTGTGTAGTGTGTGTAGTCGTCCCATCCTCACCTTGATTCCACTCCGTCCCTGCTGTTTCAGCAGTATATTCTCTGTGTGTAGTGTGTAGTGTGTAGTGTGTAGTGTGTAGTGTGTAGTGTGTAGTGTGTAGTCCTCCCATCCTCACCTTGATTCCACTCCGTCCCTGCTGTTTCAGCAGTATATTCTCTGTGTGTAGTGTGTAGTGTGTGTGTGTGTAGTGTGTAGTGTGTAGTGTGTGTGTGTGTAGTGTGTGTGTAGTGTGTAGTCGTCCCATCCTCACCTTGATTCCACTCCGTCCCTGCTGTTTCAGCAGTATATTCTCTGTGTGTAGTGTGTGTAGTGTGTAGTGTGTAGTCGTCCCATCCTCACCTTGATTCCACTCCGTCCCTGCTGTTTCAGTAGTATATTCTCTGTGTGTAGTGTGTAGTCGTCCCATCCTCACCTTGATTCCACTCCGTCCCTGCTGTTTCAGCAGTATATTCTCTGTGTGTAGTGTGTGTAGTGTGTAGTGTGTGTGTAGTGTGTAGTGTGTAGTGTGTAGTCCTCCCATCCTCACCTTGATTCCACTCCGTCCCTGCTGTTTCAGCAGTATATTCTCTGTGTGTAGTGTGTGTAGTGTGTAGTGTGTGTGTAGTGTGTAGTGTGTAGTGTGTAGTCCTCCCATCCTCACCTTGATTCCACTCCGTCCCTGCTGTTTCAGCAGTATATTCTCCGGCTTCAGGTCACAGTGGATGATCCGGTGTCGGTTCAAAGCCTCCAGACACTGCAGGATGCTGTGGGCAAACTTCCTGACCAGCGGCAGACTGAAGCCCTGGAACTTATTCCTTTTGATCAGCTCATACAGGTTCATGCTGAGCAGTTCAAAGGTCATGCAGATGTGGTTTCTGAAGGTGAAGTGTTCTAGCATGTGGACGGCGTTCATGGTTCCGGAGCGGTCCTGCTTACGGAGGTGCTCGAGGATACGTATTTCTTCCTGGGCTTGGCGGTGGAAACGCTTCTCGTTGCGGACCATCTTCAGAGCCAGGTGCTGCTGCAGCTTGTGGTCGTACACCTTCGCCACCTGGTCATCAGATCAATATATATATATACACATTTGTCAATACGTCAGTTATCCCATCAATACATCTATCGGTAATCAATCAAAAACCAACCAATAGGCTGTTGTAGCACCTTGAGGGGACTAGGGTTAGGGTTCATGAGTTAAGGGTCAGGTTGCATAAAACCTCTTTAGGGTTTCACTTGTAGTTTGATACCAAGGAGATCACTGATTAGTAAGGAACTTCCCTCACCTGGTTGTCCAGGTCTCAGTAAGGAACTCCCCTCACCTGGTTGTCTAGGTCTCAGTAAGGAACTCCCCTCACCTGGTTGTCTAGGTCTCAGTAAGGAACTCCCATCACCTGGTTGTCCAGGTCTCAGTAAGGAACTCTCCTCACCTGGTTGACTAGGTCTCAGTAAGGAACTCCCCTCACCTGGTTCTCTAGGTTTCAGTAAGGAACTCTCCTCACCTGGTTGTCTCAGTAAGGAACTCCCCTCACCTGGTTGTCTAGGTCTCAGTAAGGAACTCTCCTCACCTGGTTGTCTCAGTAAGGAACTCCCCTCACCTGGTTGTCTAGGTCTCAGTAAGGAACTCCCCTCACCTGGTTGACTAGGTCTCAGTAAGGAACTCCCCTCACCTGGTTGTCTCGGTCTCAGTAAGGAACTCCCCTCACCTGGTTGTCTAGGTTTCAGTAAGGAACTCCCCTCACCTGGTTGTCTAGGTCTCAGTAAGGAACTCCCCTCACCTGGTTGTCCAGGTCTCAGTAAGGAACTCCCATCACCTGGTTGTCCAGGTCTCAGTAAGGAACTCTCCTCACCTGGTTGTCTAGGTCTCAGTAAGGAACTCCCCTCACCTGGTTGTCCAGGTCTCAGTAAGGAACTCCCCTCACCTGGTTGTCTAGGTCTCACATGGTTGTCTAGGTCTCAGTAAGGAACTCCCCTCACCTGGTTGTCTCGGTCTCAGTAAGGAACTCCCCTCACCTGGTTGTCTCGGTCTCAGTAAGGAACTCCCCTCACCTGGTTGTCTCGGTCTCAGTAAGGAACTCCCCTCACCTGGTTGTCTAGGTCTCAGTAAGGAACTCCCCTCACCTGGTTGTCTCGGTCTCAGTAAGGAACTCCCCTCACCTGGTTGTCTAGGTCTCAGTAAGGAACTCCCCTCACCTGGTTGTCTAGGTCTCAGTAAGGAACTCCCCTCACCTGGTTGTCTCAGTAAGGAACTCCCCTCACCTGGTTGTCTAGGTCTTGAAAGGAAAAACAAAAACCAGCAGACACTAGGCCCTCCATGGAATGAGTTTGACACCTGTGCTTTAAGGAAACATTTCCCCTTGTTTAATTGTTTAAGGGTGTTACTAACATTTCCCGTGGTAAGGCCCAATTTAAGGGTTTTACAGTAGTTTGAAGGCAAGTACTGGTTACCGTGGAGACGACCTGGTTCACTGACAAAGTCTCCCCAAAGAGATTGCCTTTATTTTGGGAGATCGCAAAACATAACTTCTATATTCAAGACAGGAGAAACAAATTGATTCAGAAGATAAAACACTTTTCTTGTAGTTGCTTTTCCTCAACTTGTTTTTATTCCTTTCAAGTACATGAAGCTAGCTCACGGAGTAGCTAACTAGCCAGCTAGCTCACAGAGTAGCTATAGCTAACTCTAGCCAGCTAGCTCACAGAGTAGCTATAGCTAACTAGCCAGCTAGCTCACAGAGTAGCTATAGCTAACTCTAGCCAGCTAGCTCACAGAGTAGCTATAGCTAACTAGCCAGCTAGCTCACAGAGTAGCTATAGCTAACTAGCCAGCTAGCTCACAGAGTAGCTATAGCTAACTAGCCAGTTAGCTCACAGAGTAGCTATAGCTAACTAGCCAGCTAGCTAACAGAGTAGCTATAGCTAACTAGCCAGCTAGCTCACAGAGTAGCTATAGCTAACTAGCCAGCTAGCTCACAAAGTAGCTATAGCTAACTACCCAGCACTGATTGTGCACTTTTCATTGAATAGCTAAGTAGCTAGCTGGTTGATATTTTCCTTTTGTAACCAGAGCAGATGAAAGCAACATTCACCTCCACAAATGCAGTTTACATTGATATCCATACTGAATGAAGCCGTTAAGAGACCTCATGGGCCTTTTGCCTCTTGGTAGGCCATCATTGTAAATAACAATTTGATCTTAACTGACTTGCCTAGTTAAATAAAGTAAAAAATAATCAAAAATATAAAAACGTTTCACTTAATTTAAGGGGGAAATATGCCTTAAAAAGTTTTGTGCAACTAATTAAGTTAAGGAAACATGAAGAGAAAAGATGAGGGGGAAATTAATTGGGTCCAGGGGTCAGAGGTTAAAGCGTTACCTGTCCGAAGCTGCCCTTGCCGATGACTTTGAGGAACTCGTATCTGAAGGCCAGGTGATCGTGGGGTACATGGATGTACCCGCCCTGCTCGTCATCAAAACCCCCATTGTTGTTGCCCCCAGCGACTGCAGGACGCTTCTTAGCGTTGGGACCCAGGAAATACACCTGTTGGAACCATAACATTATTAACAAATTAATCACAGAATTGTTTTAATGTAACAAAATACATGTGTGTGTGTGTGTCTCAGTGTGTGTGTGTGTTTGTCTGTGTCTCAGTGTGTGTGTGTGTTTGTCTGTGTCTCAGTGTGTGTGTGTCTCAGTGTGTGTGTGTTTGTCTGTGTCTCAGTGTGTGTGTTTTTGTCTGTGTCTCAGTGTGTGTGTGTCTCAGTGTGTGTGTGTCTCAGTGTGTGTGTGTCTCAGTGTGTGTGTGTCTCAGTGTGTGTGTGTCTCAGTGTGTGTGTGTCTCAGTGTGTGTGTGTCTCAGTGTGTGTGTGTCTCAGTGTGTGTGTGTCTCAGTGTGTGTGTGTCTCAGTGTGTGTGTGTCTCAGTGTGTGTGTGCACGTGTGCTTGTCTCAGGAGGCTGAAGAAATTTGGCTTGGCACCTAAAACTTTTACAGATGCACAATTGAGAGCATCCTGTAGGGCTGTATCACCGCCTGGTACAGCAACTTCTCTGCCCACAATCGTAAGGCTCTCCCAGAGGGTAGTGAGGTCTGCACAACGCATCACCGGGTGCAAACTACTTGCCCTCCAGGACACCGACACCACCCGATGTCACAGGAAGGCTAAAAAGATCATCAAGGACAACAACCACCTGAGCCACTGCCTGTTCACCCCGCTATCATCCAGAAGGCGAGGTCAGCACAGGTGCATCAAAGCTGGGATCGAGAGACTGAAAAACAGCTTCTATCTCAAGGCCATCAGACTGTTAAACAGCAACCACTAACACGTTAGAGGCTGCTGCCCAATATAAATAGACTTGAAATCACTGGCCACTTTAATAATGTAACACTCGTCACATTAATAATTTTTACATATCTTGCATTACTCATCTCATATGTATATACTGCATTCTATACTATTCTAATGTATCTTAGTCTATGTATTACTCATCTCATATGTATATACTGCATTCTATACTATTCTAATGTATCTTAGTCTATGTATTACTCATCTCATATGTATATACTGTATTCTATACTATTCTAATGTATCTTAGTCTATGTATTACTCATCTCATATGTATATACTGCATTCTATACCATCTACAGTATCTTAGTCTATGCCACTCTGACATTGCTCATCCAAATATTGATATATTCTTAATTCCATTCCTTTACTTTAGATGTGTGTATTGTTGTGAAATTGCTAGATATTACTGAACTGTTGGAGCTAGAAATCAAAGTATTTCACTACACCCGTAATAACATGTACTAAACGTGTATGTGACCCCCCAAAATTGTTTTGAACTGTAAAGTTTGGTGGAGGAGGCATAATGGTCTGGGGCTGTTTTTCATGGTTTGGGCCCCTTAGTTCCAGTGAAGGGAAATCTTAATGCTACATTATACAACGACATTCTAGACAATCGCATTCTGTGCTTTCGATTAATTAGGGCTGATTTCAAGTTTTCATAACAATCGGAAATCGGTATTTTTGGCCCATTAAAAAAAAATTTTTTTTACACCTAAATCTTTATTTAACTAGGCAAGTCATTTAAGAACATATTCTCATTTTCAAATACGGCCTAGGAACGGTGGGTTAACTGCCTTGTTCAGGGGCAGAACGACAGATTTTCACCTTGTCAGCTCGGAGGACCCAATATTGCAACCTTACAGTTAACTAGTCCAACGCTATAACCACCTGTCTCTCGTTGCACTCCACGAGGAGACTGCCTGTTACGCGAATGCAGTAAGCCAAGGTAAGTTGCTAGCTAGCATTAAACTTATCTTATAAAAAACAATCAATCATAATCACTAGTTAAACTAGTAATATCATCAACCATGTGTAGTTATCTAGCGTGGCCTGCGTTGCATATAATCTGACTGAGCCTACAAGCATCTGACTGAGCGGTGGTACGCAGCAGCAGGCTCGTAAGCATTCATTCAAACAGCACTTTCGTGCATTTTGCCAGCAGCTCTTCGCAATGCTTCAAGCATTGCACTGTTTATGACTTCAAGCCTATCAACTCCTGAGATGAGGCTGGTGTAACCGATGTGAAATGGCTAGCTAGTTAGCGCGCGCTAATAACGTTTCAAACGTCACTCGCTCTGAGACTTGGAGTGGTTGTTCCCCTTGCTCTGCAAGGGCCAAGCTGCTTCAGGGGTAGTTGTTGTCGTTGTGTTTCTGGTTCGAGCCCTGGGAGGAGCGAGGAGGGACAGAAGCTATACTGTTACACTGGCAATACTAAAGTGCCTATAAGGAATAACCAATAGTCAAAGGTTAATGAAAAACAAATGGTATAGAGAGAAATAGTCCTATAATTCTTATTGGTTCTTATTGGTTTCTACAACGTAAATTTCTTACCTGGGAATATTGAAGACTCGTTAAAAGGAACCACCAGCTTTCATATGTTCTGAGCAAGGAACTTAAATGTTAGCTTTCTTACATGGCACATATTGCACTTTTACTTTCTTCTCCAACACTTTGTTTTTGCATTATTTAAACCAAATTGAACACGTTTCATTATTTATTTGAGGCTAAATTGATTTTATTGATGTATTATATTAAGTTAAAATAAGTGTTCATTCAGTATTGTTGTAATTGTCATTATTATAAATAAAAAAATAATTATAATTTAAAAAAAATACTAATAAAAAAATATAAAAATCGGCCGATTAATTGGTATGGGCTTTTTTGGTCCTCCAATAATCGGTATCGGCGTTGAAAAATCATAATCGGTAGACCTCTAATGGGGAGTGTCACTGCACAGCTGGTTAAAAGGTCTCTCCAGAGATGTTAGATCGGGTTCAAGTCCGGGCTCTGGCTGGGCCCCTCAAGGACATTCAAGACTTGTCCCGAAGCCACTCCTGCGTTGTCTTGGCGGTGCGCTTAGGGTCGTTGTCCTGTTGGAAGGCGAACCTTCACCCCAGTCTGAGGTCCTGAACGCTCTGGGGCAGGTTTTCATCAAGAATCTCTCTGTCCTTTGCTCCGTTCATCTTTCCCTCGATCCTGACTAGTCTCCCAGTCCCTGCTGTTGAAAAACATCTCCACAGCATGAAGCTGCCACCACCATGCTTCACCGTAGGGCCCAAAGAGTTCAATCTTGGTTTCATCAGACCAGAGAATCTTGTTTCTCATGGTCTGAGAGTCCTTTAGGTGCCTTTTGGCAAACTCAATGGGCTGTCATGTGCATTTTACTGAGGAGTGGCTTCCACCTGGCCACTCAACCATAAATGCCTGATTAGTGAAGTGCTCCAGAAATGGTTGTCCTTCTGGAAGGTTCTCCCATCTCTTCAGAGGAACTCTGGAACTCTATCAGAGTGACCAAGTTCTTGGTCACCTTCCTGACCGTGTCCCTTTTCCGCCTATTTCTCCGTTTTTCCGGGCGGCCAGCTCTAGGAACAGTCTTGAATTTGTAAGTCGCTCTGGATAAGAGCGTCTGCTAAATGACTTAAATGTAAATGTAAATGTTGATGGTTCCAAACTTCTTCCATTTAAAAATGCCTGAGCTCAACTTCGAGTCTCATAGCAAAGGTTCTGAATACTCATTTAAATAAGTTTTACATTTTAACATTTTATAAATTTGCAAACATTTCTAAAAACCTGTTTTCGCTTTGTCATTAACGGGTATTGTATATAGATTGTATTTAATCCAGTTTAGAACAAGGCTGTAATGTAACACAATGTGGGAAAAGGGAAGGGGTCTGAATACTTTCAGAATACAATGGTCACACTGTAGAGCTCTGGTGTGTGTGTGTGTGTGTGTGTGTGTGTGTGTGTGTGTGTGTGTGTGTGTGTGTGTGTGTGTGTGTGTGTGTGTGTGTGTGTGTGTGTGTGTGTGTGTGTGTGTGTGTGTGTGTGTGTGTGTGTGTGTGTGTGTGTGTGTGTGTGTGTGTGTGTGTGTGTGTGTGTGTGTGTGTGTGTGTGTGTGTGTGTACCTCTGGGTAGGAGTGTATCTCAGTCTGTTCCAGGATAGTAAGTTGAGAGCGGTACTGTCTGAGGGCCTGTTCAGGAGTCAGGGGTCCCACCAGTTTGCCTCCCCAGGGTCCGGTACTCTCTGACGACCCTTTACTGGAGCCCGTACTGTCTGAGCTGCGTTCTTTAGACAGTCCAGACACCGGGGCGGGTTTAACGGTGGTCTGTCCGGCGGTGCGCTCTTTAGACAGCCCAGTCACCGGGGAGGGTTTACCGGTGGTCTGTCCGCCGGTGCGCTCTTTAGACAGCCCAGTCACCGGGGAGGGTTTACCGGTGGTGCCGTTGTGTGTCGTCGTTGTAATAGCATTGACCTTGCGGTTGTAGGTGGAGTCTTCGTACGGGTACTTGACCTTCAGCTGACCCCCACTAACACCGATCTGGTCCCGCATCACACCTGGCTTATTCACCTGGGGGAGGGAGAAGAGAGACAGAGTTAGAGAGAAAGTGACAGAAAGAGAGAGGGGGAAGGGGGAGAAACAGTGAAACAGGAACTAATTCCTGCCAGACTAATTCCTGTTGTACGGTAATAGGGTCAGGTGCAGCAAAGAAAAACTCATCAGAGCTGTAGCTGGGCCAAAACAGAGCTGTAGCTGGGCTCAAAACAGAGCTGTAGCTGGCTCAAAACAGAGCTGAACCTGGCTCAAAACAGAGCTGTAGCTGGGCTCAAAACAGAGCTGTAGCTGGGCTCAAAACAGAGCTGTAGCTGGCTCAAAACAGAGCTGTAGCTGGCTCAAAACAGAGCTGTAGCTGGCTCAAAACAGAGCTGTAGCTGGCTCAAAACAGAGCTGTAGCTGGGCTCAAAACAGAGCTGTAGCTGGCTCAAAACAGAGCTGAACCTGGCTCAAAACAGAGCTGTAGCTGGGCTCAAAACAGAGCTGTAGCTGGGCTCAAAACAGAGCTGTAGCTGGGCTCAAAACAGAGCTGTAGCTGGCTCAAAACAGAGCTGTAGCTGGCTCAAAACAGAGCTGTAGCTGGCTCAAAACAGAGCTGTAGCTGGGCCAAAACAGAGCTGTAGCTGGGCTCAAAACAGAGCTGTAGCTGGCTCAAAACAGAGCTGAACCTGGCTCAAAACAGAGCTGTAGCTGGGCTCAAAACAGAGCTGTAGCTGGGCTCAAAACAGAGCTGTAGCTGGCTCAAAACAGAGCTGTAGCTGGCTCAAAACAGAGCTGTAGCTGGCTCAAAACAGAGCTGTAGCTGGCTCAAAACAGAGCTGTAGCTGGCTCAAAACAGAGCTGAACCTGGCTCAAAACAGAGCTGAACCTGGCTCAAAACAGAGCAGCACGCCTTGCCCTTAAACTGCACATACAGAGCAGGTGTTGAATTCATTAATTGAGGACAGCATTGTAGTGGTTTATTGGTTGTAACGGTGGTATTGAGGTTGCGCCTTGTGATTATTTTTGTTTTATTTGTAATGTACATTTTTCTTCCTGTTAATCAAATAACACACAGCTCAGACACCCATACATACCCCACAAGACATGCTACCAGGGGTCTCTTCAGACACCCATACATACCCCACAAGACATGCCACCAGGGGTCTCTTCAGACACCCATACATACCCCACAAGACATGCCACCAGGGGTCTCTTCAGACACCCATACATACCCAACAAGACATGCCACCAGGGGTCTCTTCAGACACCCATACATACCCCACAAGACATGCCACCAGGGGTCTCTTCAGACACCCATACATACCCCACAAGACATGCCACCAGGGGTCTCTTCAGACACCCATATATAACCCACAAGACAGGCCACCAGGGGTCTATTCACAGTCCCAAAGTACATGAATGCACAGTATTACACAGAGCCATGATCGCATGGAACTCCCATCTCCAATTACTCAAGCAAACAGCTAAATGACCTTTACAAACAGATTAAATAACATCTCATGGAACGGAAGGCGAGGGGACACGAACACACTAACATTATTTAAAAAAAAAGCTCAACAGTGATAAAACAGAACTCCTCATAGGCACCAAATCCACCCTCGCCAAAGCTGAGAACCTCACCATTGACAACACCTCCACGGTTTCTCCCTCCACGCACACAACCTTGGTGTCATCCTGGACTCTCATTTGACCACCACCTAAGATAGACCGTCAAATCCTCATTCTTCCACTTCCGCAACAACTTCCGGCAGGGTGGCCTAGTGGTTAGAGCGTTGGACTAGTAACCAGAAGGCTGCAAGTTCAAACCCCCGAGCTGACAAGGTACAAATCTGTCGTTCTGCCCCTGAACAGGCAGTTAACCCACTGTTCCTAGGCCGTCATTGAAAATAAGAATTTGTTCTTAACTGACTTGCCTAGTAAAATAAAGGTAAAAAATAAAATGTAAAAAAATCAACTGTATTATCCCACCAGGGGGACATTCATTCATGTGCTTAAAGAAAAAAGACGCTACATAACACATACAACACACAAAAAAACATTCACTCAGAGCGCTATAGCTACACATTGAAAGTGAATGTGCAGTATACTGGAGGGACCAACAGGCTATCTATTATACAGCCTGATGGCTGTTGGAATAAAATAGTCCCCATGTCTTTCGGGTTTAATCTTCTATTGAACAAGTCTCTTTCCCCTTGTCTGGCTGCTGCTGTCAATCAGTTTTCAGTGATGAGTACTGTCCTGTAAAACGCTTTCAAGTTTTACGAGGATGAGTTCTGAGTGAAGGGGGATGAGTACTGTCCTGTAAAACGCTTTCAAGTTTTACGAGGATGAGTTCTGAGTGAAGGGGGATGAGTACTGTCCTGTAAAACGCTTTCAAGTTTTACGAGGATGAGTTCTGAGTGAAGGGGGATGAGTACTGTCCTGTAAAACACTTTCAAGTTTTAGGAGGATGAGTTATGAGTGAAGGGGGATGAGTACTGTCCTGTAAAACACTTTCAAGTTTTACGAGGATGAGTTTTGAGTGAAGGGGGATGAGTACTGTCCTGTAAAACACTTTCAAGTTTTACGAGGATGAGTTCTGAGTGAAGGGGGATGAGTACTGTCCTGTAAAACGCTTTCAAGTTTTACGAGGATGAGTTCTGAGTGAAGGGGATGAGTACTGTCCTGTAAAACGCTTTCAAGTTTTACGAGGATGAGTTCTGAGTGAAGGGGGATGAGTACTGTCCTGTAAAACGCTTTCAAGTTTTACGAGGATGAGTTCTGAGTGAAGGGGGATGAGTACTGTCCTGTAAAACGCTTTCAAGTTTTACGAGGATGAGTTATGAGTGAAGGGGGATGAGTACTGTCCTGTAAAACACTTTCAAGTTTTACGAGGATGAGTTTTGAGTGAAGGGGGATGAGTACTGTCCTGTAAAACACTTTCAAGTTTTAGGAGGATGAGTTCTGTGTACAGGTTGGCGGCTGGTTCTTGTTCTATGCCAATTGTCTTTCCTGCCGTCTTAAGCAAGCCCTGAAGCTTGACTTGTTCTCGCATGTTTCCGAACACGCATATCAGACCAAAGGTCAGCACACTCTGCAGGACAGAGTTATACAACATATCAGACCAAAGGTCAGCACACTCTGCAGGACAGATTTTTAGAACATTTGTAAGATATGGCGGTCGACAATAAAATGGTTCAGTTTGCGTAAAAAAAAAAAACTACATTTCTTTATCTTTGCAAAGGCACAGACAGAGGTTAGAGGAACAGGGGGAGGGGCACAGCTTAGAGGAACAGGGGGAGGGGCGCATCTTAGAGGAATAGGGGGAGGGGCGCAGCTTAGAGGAACAGGGGAGGGGCGCAGCTTAGAGGAACGGGGGGGGGAGGGGCGCAGCTTAGAGGAACGGGGGAGGGGCGCAGCTGAGAGGAACAGGGGGAGGGGCGCAGCTGAGAGGAACAGGGGAGGGGCTCAGCTTAGAGGAACAGGGGGAGGGGCGCAGCTTAGAGGAACAGGGGGAGGGGCGCAGCTTAGAGGAACAGGGGGAGGGGCGCAGCTTAGAGGAACAGGGGAGGGGCGCAGCTTAGAGGAACAGGGGAGAGGCGCAGCTTAGAGGAACAGGGGAGGGGCGCAGCTTAGAGGAACAGGGGGAGGGGCGCAGCTTAGAGGAACAGGGGGAGAGGCGCAGCTTAGAGGAACAGGGGGAGAGGCGCAGCTTAGAGGAACAGGGGGAGAGGCGCAGCTTAGAGGAACAGGGGGAGGGGCGCAGCTTAGAGGAACAGGGGGAGAGGCGCAGCTTAGAGGGAACATTTGTTATGAGATGGAAACACACTCCTGAACTATGCAATCCTTCCACCCAGCTGAGAAGTGAGAGAGTGTGTGTGTGTGGCAGGCGTGTGTTTTTGTGTGTGGCAGGCGTGTGTGTGTGTGTGTAGCAGGCGTGTGTGTGTGTGTGTGTAGCAGGCGTGTATGTGTGTGGCAGGTGTGAGTGTGTGTGTGGCATGTGTGTGTGTGTGTGGCATGTGTGTGTGTGTGTGTGTGTGTGTGTGTGTGTGTGTGTGTGTGTGTGTGTGTGTGTGTGTGTGTGTGTGTGTGTGTGTGTGTGTGAGTGTGTGTGTGTGTGTGTGTGTGTGGCAGGCTTGTGTGTGTGGCAGGCTTGTGTGTGTGGCAGGCTTGTGTGTGTGGCAAGCGTGTGTGTGTGTGTGGCAAGCGTGTGTGTGTGTGTGGCAGGCGTGAGCCCTGAATAGCTGTGGGTGTGCAGCAGCAGGCATTCCAGTGGGAGCAGAGCAGACCTTCCTCCTACATCAGCTGTCTGAACAAACACAGACACACAGACACACAGACAGACACACAGACACACAGACACACAGACAGACAGACACACAGACACACCGACAGATACACAGACAGACACACAGACAGACACACAGACACACAGACACACAGACAGACACACAGACACACAGACAGACACACAGACAGACACACAGACAGACACACAGACAGACACACAGACAGACACACAGACAGACACACAGACACACAGAGATTATAACTTGTCGGGAGAGAAGAGAGGTGAGGGGTAATGGTGAATGTGTTAGGTCAGATTTTGAAGCCTAGTAAATCTTTACAATCTATCAGACCTTGTTCCCTGTCTGCTTGTGGTGTGTGCCCTCCCTAATGGGTCTGGATGTAAACAGCCCCTCTGGCAGTAAGCCAATCAGAGAACACCGTTCAAAAGCACCTACTGGGTCTGGTTCCAACACTAACACATCCCTCCTCCACATCCCTCCTTACGGTTCAAGGGAGAGAGAGATGAGTGGGGAGAGATGATAAGGAGGGAGAGGGGGGATAAGAAGGAGAGAGGGGATAAGGAGGGAGAGAGGATAAGGAGGGAGAGAGGATAAGGAGGGAGAGGGAGAGGAGATAAGGAGGGAGAGGGGATAAGGAGGGAGAGGGAGAGGAGATAAGGGGGGAGAGGAGATAAGGAGGGAGAGGGATAAGGAGGGAGAGGGGATAAGGGGGAGAGGAGATAAGGGGGAGAGGAGATAAGGGGGAGAGGAGATAAGGGGGAGAGGAGATAAGGGGGAGAGGAGATAAGGGGGAGAGGAGATAAGGGGGAGAGGAGATAAGGGGGAGAGGAGATAAGGGGGAGAGGAGATAAGGAGGGAGAGGAGATAAGGAGGGAGAGGAGATAAGGAGGGAGAGGGGATAAGGAGGGAGAGGGGATAAGGAGGGAGAGGGGATAAGGAGGGAGAGGAGATAAGGAGGGAGAGGAGATAAGGAGGGAGAGGAGATAAGGAGGGAGAGGAGATAAGGAGGGAGAGGAGATAAGGGGGGAGAGGGGATAAGGAGGGAGAGGAGATAAGGGGGGAGAGGAGATAAGGGGGGAGAGGGGATAAGGAGGGGGAGGGAGAGGGGATAAGGAGGGAGAGGAGATAAGGAGGGAGAGGAGATAAGGAGGGAGAGGTAGAGGGGATAAGGAGGTAGAGGGGATAAGGAGGTAGAGGGGATAAGGAGGGAGAGGAGATAAGGAGGTAGAGGGGATAAGGAGGTAGAGGGGATAAGGAGGGAGAGGGGATAAGGAGGTAGAGGGGATAAGGAGGGAGAGGGGATAAGGAGGTAGAGGAGAAAAGGAGGTAGAGGGGATAAGGAGGTAGAGGGGATAAGGAGGTAGAGGGGATAAGGAGGTAGAGGGGATAAGGAGGGAGAGGGGATAAGGAGGGAGAGGGGATAAGGAGGGAGAGGGGATAAGGAGGGAGAGGGGATAAGGAGGGAGAGGGGATAAGGAGGGAGAGGGGATAAGGAGGGAGAGGGGATAAGGAGGTAGAGGGGATAAGGAGGTAGAGGGGATAAGGAGGGAGAGAGACGAAGGAGAGAGGATAAAGAGAGAGCGAGACGGAGGAAAGAGGATAAAAGAGAGAGACGGAGGAGAGGGGATAAGGAGGGAGACGAAGGGGAGACGGGATAAGGAGTGAGAGGAACGGAGGAAAGGGGATAAGGAGAGAGACGGAGGAGAGGGGATAAGGAGGGAGACGAAGGGGAGACGGGATAAGGAGTGAGAGGGACGGAGGAGAGGGGATAAGGAGAGAGAGACGAAGGAGAGGGGATAAGGAGGGATACAAAGGGGAGAGAGGATAAGGAGAGATAGGGAGACAAAGGAGCTAGCGCAGTAGTGATGACCGAACAGCATCCTGACTCACCTATTCCTGCTCTTTTGACCCCACTCGGCTACACAGCTGATGCCCCCTGGACTGTTTCAATAACACGGTACCTCATTTTGTTTACCTGTTGGCCCCAGCTTCGAACTTAGGTCCTGTATGTACCTAACTGACCCGCTCTGCACATTCATCGCCATTTACCCGTTGTTGTCTTAGCTCTCCTGATCAACACCTGTGATTGCTTTATGTCTCTCAATATGTCTAGTCTACTGCTGTCTTGGCTAGTTTTTACTGTTTTATTTCACTGTAGAGTCAAAATGCCTTCGACAGCTCTTTCATCCCACCCCACACACGCAGAGACCTCACTTGGCTTAACTTGTCCCCCCAGAGACGAAACCTCTCTCATCGTCTCTCAACGCCAAGGTTTACCTCCACTGTACTCTCATCCTACCATATCCTTGTCTGTACATTATGCCTTGAATCTATTCTACCATGCCCAGAAATCTGCTCCTTTTATTATCTGTCCCCAACGCACTAGACGACCAGTTCTTATAGCCTTTAGCCGTACCCTCATCCAACTCCTCCTCTGGTGATGTGGAGGTTAACCCAGGCCCTGTAGCCCCCAGTTCCACTCCTATTCCCCAGACGCTATCACTTGTTGGCTTCTGTAACCGCAAAAGCCTACGTTTGTTTTATTCACTGTTTTAGCTCACTCTGCCAACCCTGATGTCCTAGCCGTGTCTGAATCCTGGCTTAGGAAGGCCACCAAAAATTCTGAAATTTCCATCGCCAACTACAACATTTTCCGCCAAGATAAAACTGCCAAAGGGGGTGGAGTTGCAATCTACTGCAGAGATCTGTCATACTATCCAGGTCTGTGCCCAAACAGTTTAAGCTTCTACTTTTAAAAATCCATCTCTCCAGAAATAAGTCTCTCACTGTTGCCGCTTGTTATAGACCCCCCTCAGCCCCCAGCTGTGCCCTGGACACCATATGTGAATTAATTGCCCCCCATCTATCTTCAGAGTTTGTACTGTTAGGTGAACCTAAACTGGGACATGCTTAACACCCAGCCGTCCCACAATCTAAGATAGATGCCGTCAATCTCACACAAATTATCAAGGAACCCACCAGGTACTACCCTAAATCCTCATAGAAATCATCCTGACCAACCTGCCCTCTAAACACACCTCTGCTGTCTTCAACCAGGATCTCAGCGTTCACTGCCTCATTGCCTGCGTCCGTAATGGGTCTGCGGGCAAACGACCACCCCTCATCACTGTCAAACGCTCCCTAAAACACTTCAGCAAGCAGGCCATTCTAATCAATCTGGCCCGGGTATTCTTGAAGGATATTGACCTCATTCCATCAGTAGAGGATGACTGGTTATTCTTTAAAAGTGGTTTCTTCACCATCTTTAATAATCATGCCCCATTCAAAAAATGTAGAACTAAGAACAGATATAGCCCTTTGTTCACTCCAGACCTGACTGCCCTTGACCAGGACAAAAACATCCTGTGGCGTATTGCATTATCATCGAATAGCCCAATCGGTATGCATCTTTTCAGGGAAGTTAGGAACCAAAATACACAGGCAGTTTGAAAAAGCTAGCCTTTGCTTTCCTAACAGAAAACATTAGAACAAACTCCAAAAGGTTCTGGGACACTAAAGTCCATGGAGAATAAGAGCACCTCCTCCCAGCTGCCCACAGCTCTGAGGCTAGGAAACACTGTCACCACCGATAAATCTACGATTATCATGAATTTCAATAAGCATTTTTTTTTTTTACAGCTGGTCATTCTTTCCACTTGGCAACCCCCTACCCCGGTCAACATCTCTGCACAGCAACTTGCCCAAGCCTCACCCATTTCTCCAGCAGATGTTCTGAAAGAGGTACAAAATCTGGACCCGTACAAATCAGCAGGGCTAGACAATCTAGACCCCCTCGTTCTAAAATTATCCGCCGCAATTGTTGCAACCCCTATTACTAGCCTGTTCAACCTCTCTTTCGTATTGTCTGAAATCCCTAAAGATTGGCAAACTGCCACGGTCATCCCCCTCTTCAAAAGAGGGAGACACTCTAGACCCAAACTGCTACAGACCCATATCTATCCTACCCTTCCTTTCTAAAGTCTTTGAAAGTCAAGTTAACAAACAGATCACCAACTATTTTGAATCCCACCGTACCTTCACCGCTATGTAATCTGGTTTGTGAGCTGGTCATAAGTGCACCTCAGCCACGTTCAAGGTCCTAAACAATATCATAACCGCCATCGATAAAAGACAATACTGTGCAGCCGTAATTATTAACCTGGCCAAGGCTTTCGACTCTGTCAATCAGCACATTGTTATTGCCAGACTCAATAGCCTTGGTTTCTCAAATGACTGCCTCGCCTGGTTCACCAACTACTTCTCAGATAGAGTTCAGTGTGTCAAATCAGAGGACCTGTTGTCCTGACCTCTGGCAGTCTCTATGGGGGCTACAGGGTTCAATTCTCGGGCAGACTCTCTTCTCTATATACATCAAAGATGTTGCTCTTGCTGCTGGTGATTCTCTGATCCACATCTACGCAGACGACAACATTCTATATACTTCTGGCCCTTCTTTGGACACTGTGTTAACAAACCCCCAGATGAGCTTCATTGCCATACAACACTCCTTCCGTGGCCTCCAACTGCTCTTAAATGCAAGCAAAACTAAATGCATGCTCTTTAACCGATCGCTGCCCGCACCCACTCGCCTATCTAGCATCACTACTCTGGACGGTTCTGACTTAGGTATTTGTAGTTGTCCACATATTCTAGGTGTCTGGTTAGACTGTAAACTCTACTTCACATTAAGTATCTCCAATCCAAAATTAAATCTAGAATCGGCTTCCTATTTCGCAACAAAGCATCCTTCACTCATGCTGCCAAACATACCCTCGTAAAACTGACTACCCTACCGACCCTCGACTTCGGCGATGTCATTTACAAAATAGCCTCCAACACTCTACTTAGCAAATTGGATGCAGTCTATCACAGTGTCATCCGTTTTGTCACTAAAGCCCCATATACTACCCACCACTGCGACCTGTATGCTCTCGTTGGCTGGTCTTCGCTACATATTCGTTGCCAAACCCACTGGCTCCAGGTCATCTTTTAGTCTTTGCTAGGTCAAGCCCCGCCTTATCTCAGCTCACTGGTCACAATAGTAGCACCCACCCATAGCACACGCTCCAGCAGGCATATTTCACTGGTCACCCCCAAAGCAAACTCCTCCTTTGGCCACCTTTCCTTCCAGTTCTCTGCTGCCAATGACTGGAACGAATTGCAAAAATCATTGAAGCTGAAGACTCATATCTCCCTCACTAACTTTAAGCATCAACTGTCAGAGCAGCTTACTGATCATTGCACCTGTACATAGCTCATCTGTAAATAGCCCAACCAACTACCTCATCCCCATGTTATGTATATATTTTTTGCTCCTTTGCACCCCAGTATCTCTACTTGCACATTCATCTTCTGCACATCTATCACTCCAGTGTTAATTGCTAAATTGTAATTATTTCGCCACTGTGGCATATTTATTGCTTTACCTCCCTAATCTTATTACATTTGCACAAACTGTATATAGACTTTTTCTATTGTGTTATTGACCGTATGTGTGTTTATTCCATGTGTAACTGTTTTTTGTGTCGCACTGCTTTGCTCTGTCTTGGCCAGGTCACAGTTGTAAATGAGAACTTGTTCTCAACTGGCCTACCTGGTTAAATAAAGGTGAAATTAAAAAAAATCTATATATAAAAAAAATAACATGGCAAGCGTGTGGCAGGGGGTTCGTCAATGGGCGCCGTCTGCACAGCAGAGGTTTTACATTTTAAAAAGGTAGACTCAGAGAAATGACGTCATCACGAGCAGCACTGATGATATTGCAATGAGCAAGACTTCACTCTCACACAGTATCTGCGCATGTGCACAGGTTTGGTTCATGCATTACAGCATGGTAGAAACGGGACCAAAACAGAGGAGAAGTTGAGCCTCGTGCTCCAACGCTCTTAGATGTTGCGGTAATTGACCCACTATGCTGTTTATGTTCCTCATTTGAAGCTAATTTCCTGCCATTCTACACATTCTGCCATGTAGCTGAGAAAAAATTGCAGACTTAAAGTACATTTTCTACAATTCAATGCATTTTGCCATGGCTAATACGGTGTTATTTTTCTCTACTCTCCCGGATTCTCAAGCTTTGACTTTGGTGATTGTTATTTCTCAAAGACTAAATTACTCAAATAAATATGGTAGGTCCATTATCTTCCTACTTACTTTATATCTGTTTGGTAGTTAACCCACTGTTCCTAGGCCGTCATTGTAAATAAGAATTTGTTCTTAACTGACTTGCCTAGTTAAATAAAGGTTAAAAGAAATTAAAAAATTTACACTGAAAGCCTTTTTCCATCCTGAATTAATTCAGAAAACGTTTCTTACACTTTGGACAAAGGCATTCCGGAAAAACACCTTACCGGCCCGCTCCAAGGGAGGGTCGGAGCATAAGTAAAGTAAATAAACATAAAAGTATGCGAAACGGAGTACAGATGGCCCTTTTCGGATACGTACTCCGCTTATACACATTTTGAAGTATGGAAGCTTCAACGAAAAGTATGGAAAGAAATATGACACAACCTCATAAAAAAAAGTAATTTCTAAACTAATTTCTTGAAATCAATTGCAGCCATTATTTGGACTGAAGCAAGAGAAAATAAACTTCGATTTCAGAATGAAATGCTGCCCAGTCCCATCTCATAGGCTGCCCAGTCCCGTCTCATAGGCTGCCCAGTCCCATCTCATAGGCTGCCCAGTCCCATCTCATAGGCTGCCCAGTCCCATCTCATAGGCTGCCCAGTCCCATCTCATAGGCTGCCCAGTCCCGTCTCATAGGCTGCCCAGTCCCGTCTCATAGGCTGCCCAGTCCCGTCTCATAGGCTGCCCAGTCCCGTCTCATAGGCTGCCCAGTCCCATCTCATAGGCTGCCCAGTCCCATCTCATAGGCTGCCCAGTCCCATCTCATAGGCTGCCCAGTCCCATCTCATAGGCTGCCCAGTCCCATCTCATAGGCTGCCCAGTCCCGTCTCATAGGCTGCCCAGTCCCGTCTCATAGGCTGCCCAGTCCCGTCTCATAGGCTGCCCAGTCCCGTCTCATAGGCTGCCCAGTCCCGTCTCATAGGCTGCCCAGTCCCGTCTCATAGGCTGCCCAGTCCCATCTCATAGGCTGCCCAGTCCCATCTCATAGGCTGCCCAGTACCATATTTTTGCCTGTTAAAATGGCTGGTTAGCTAGATGATTACAATTCCCGAAAGTATTCGGCCCCCTTGAACTTTGCAACCTTTTGCCACATTTCAGGCTGCAAAACATAAAGATATAAAACTGTATTTTTTTGTGAAGAATCAACAACAAGTGGGACACAATCATGAAGTGGAACCACATTTATTGGATATTTCAAACTATTTTAACAAATCAAAAACTGAAAAATTGTGCGAGCAAAATTATTCAGCCCCCATTAAGTTAATACTTTGTAGTGCAACCTTTTGCTGCGATTACAGCTGTAAGTCGCTTGGGGTATGTCTCTATCAGTTTTGCACATCAAAGAGACTGACATTTTTTCCCATTCCTCCTTGCAAAACAGCTCGAGCTCAGTGAGGTTGGATGGAGAGCATTTGTGAACAGCAGTTTTCAGTTCTTTCCACAGATTCTCGATTGGATTCAGGTCTGGACTTTGACTTGGCCATTCTAACACCTGGATATGTTTATTTTTGAACCATTCCATTGTAGATTTTGCTTCATGTTTTGGATCATTGTCTTGTTGGAAGACAAATCTCCGTCCCAGTCTCAGGTCTTTTGCAGACTCCATCAGGTTTTCTTCCAGAATGGTCCTGTATTTGGCTCCATCCATCTTCCCATCAATTTTAACCATCTTCCCTGTCCCTGCTGAAGAAAAGCAGGCCCAAACCATGATGCTGCCACCACCATGTTTGACAGTGGGGATGGTGTGTTCAGGGTGATGAGCTGTGTTGCTTTTACGCCAAACATAACGTTTTGCATTGTTGCCAAAAAGTTCAATTTTGGTTTCATCTGACCAGAGCACCTTCTTCCACATGTTTGGTGTGTCTCCCAGGTGGCTTGTGGCAAACTTTAAACAACACTTTTTATGGATATCTTTAAGAAATGGCTTTCTTCTTGCCACTCTTCCATAAAGGCCAGATTTGTGCAATATACGACTGATTGTTGTCCTATGGACAGAGTCTCCCACCTCAGCTGTAGATCTCTGCAGTTCATCCAGAGTGATCATGGGCCTCTTGGCTGCATCTCTGATCAGTCTTCTCCTTGTATGAGCTGAAAGTTTAGAGGGACGGCCAGGTCTTGGTAGATTTGCAGTGGTCTGATACTCCTTCCATTTCAATATTATCGCTTGCACAGTGCTTCTTGGGATGTTTAAACCTTGGGAAATCTTTTTGTATCCAAATCCGGCTTTAAACTTCTTCACAACAGTATCTCGGACCTGCCTGGTGTGTTCCTTGTTCTTCATGATGCTCTCTGCGCTTTTAACGGACCTCTGAGACTATCACAGTGCAGGTGCATTTATACGGAGACTTGATTACACACAGGTGGATTGTATTTATCATCATTAGTCATTTAGGTCAACATTGGATCATTCAGAGATCCTCACTGAACTTCTGGAGAGACTTTGCTGCACTGAAAGTAAAGGGGCTGAATAATCTTGCATGCCCAATTTTTCAGTTTTTGATTTGTTAAAAAAGTTTGAAATATCCAATAAATGTCGTTCCACTTCATGATTGCGTCCCACTTGTTGATTCTTCACAAAAAAATACAGTTTTATATCTTTATGTTTGAAGCCTGAAATGTTGCAAAAGTTCGCAAAGTTCAAGGGGGCCAAATACTTTCGCAAGGCACTGTAGCTAGCTGATAACTATGAAGTTAAAAGTTTGTTTATGTGGCCATCTTGTCATCTGGGTTACCATTAGCCTGGCTGGCAGCAGGTTGAGTGAATAGGCAGTACGATACAAGGCATAGTCGTGAGGTGATTGATGCACGCACATTGTCTACTCGCCCTCTCACTGACAGACAGAGTGCCACAACAGGCTCGGAGTGAATCCTCACACTATCGCCGTATAGCTGCCCTCCTCCGGAGGGACATCCTCCTAGCCGTTGGGTGTGTGTGTGTGTGTGTGTGTGTGTGTGTGTGTGTGTGTCTCTCATCCGGATGTTTATCTGTATCGTAGCTAGAATCAGGTTATATTTGCATGTTTTCCCAGGGTTGCCCATGGATCATGAAAAGTGATGTGATAGCTAGCCAGCCCTACTTGCTAAATAACCATGGATTATGATCAGGGACAACCTATAGGTACAGCCCTCTCCTGCTAGAATGAACGATATGTATCTTCTATCGATCTATTGATAGGTCAGGCGCAGTCACAAAGTGAGCGATGACAGGAAAACACTGGTGGTTTGACTGTCTGCTGTCTGACCCGCCTCTCGGTACCTGGGTGTGTGTTTTGTGTAAACACTGTGGTTACAGTCACGTGTCATCACACAGAGAACATGGAAGATCCTTCAATGTCTTTGAATTTTGCATGCTTCATATGCAGCCAGCCAGCGGTAGCACATAGGCCATTTACTGTGCTTTGATGGACAGAAAGCTGGACCAGTTGATTAAAGGGTGTGGAACAGAATGAATAAAGCTGGACCAGCTGATTAAAAGGTGTGGAACAGAATGAATAAAGCTGGACCAGTTGATTAAAGGGTGTGGAATAGAATGAATAAAGCTGGACCAGTTGATTAAAAGGTGTGGAACAGAATGAATAAAGCTGGACCAGTTGATTAAAAGGTGTGGAACAGAATGAATAAAGCTGGACCAGTTGATTAAAAGGTGTGGAATAGAATGAATAAAGCTGGACCAGTTGATTAAAAGGTGTGGAATAGAATGAATAAAGCTGGACCAGTTGATTAAAGGCTGTGGAACAGAATGAATAAAGCTGGACCAGTTGATTAAAGGCTGTGGAACAGAATGAATAAAGCTGGACCAGCTGATTAAAAGGTGTGGAATAGAATGAATAAAGCTGGACCAGTTGTTTAAAAGGTGTGGAATAGAATGAATAAAGCTGGACCAGTTGATTAAAAGGTGTGGAATAGAATGAATAAAGCTGGACCAGTTGATTAAAGGCTGTGGAACAAAATGAATAAAGCTGGACCAGTTGATTAAAGGGTGTGGAACAGACTGAATAAAGCTGGACCAGTTGATTAAAAGGTGTGGAAATAGAATGAATGAAGCTGGACCAGCTGATTAAAAGGTGTGGAACAGAATGAATGAAGCTGGACCAGCTGATTAAAAGGTGTGGAATAGAATGAATAAAGCTGGACCAGTTGATTAAAGGCTGTGGAATAGAATGAATAAAGCTGGACCAGTTGTTTAAAAGGTGTGGAATAGAATGAATAAAGCTGGACCAGTTGTTTAAAGGGTGTGGAACAGAATGAATAAAGCTGGACCAGTTGATTAAAGGCTGTGGAACAGAATGAATAAAGCTGGACCAGTTGATTAAAAGGTGTGGAACAGACTGAATAAAGCTGGACCAGTTGATTAAAAGGTGTGGAATAGAATGAATAAAGCTGGACCAGTTGATTAAAAGGTGTGGAATAGAATGAATAAAGCTGGACCAGCTGATTAAAAGGTGTGGAACAGAATGAATAAAGCTGGACCAGTTGATTAAAAGGTGTGGAACAGAATGAATAAAGCTGGACCAGCTGATTAAAGGGTGTGGAACAGAATGAATAAAGCTGGACCAGCTGATTAAAAGGTGTGGAACAGAATGAATAAAGCTGGACCAGTTGATTAAAAGGTGTGGAACAGACTGAATAAAGCCGATGTCGTTAATTCATTCATCATATAAAAAAAAGAACGTGACAGGTGAAATGAAGAACTCGATCTGCTTTATATCCTAACGTATTGCACAGGTTGACTGCAGGTATTTACTTAAAGAGTAGCTCCAAATATTAAAATGTATTCAAAAAAATTCAATTACTAAATTTAAATGTTATTGAAAAACCATCCTATGGCCATTTCCAAATATCCTGGTATACGGTATCCTTCCCAACCCTACTGTGTGTGTGTGTATATATACAGTGATTTGGGGTATTGGGGGCAGGCCTGCGGGGTGGCGTCTGTGTGTGTGGTGTTTTGGGAGCAGGCCTGCGGTGTGTGTGTGTGTGTGTGTGTGTGTACTCACAGTGTGTTTGGGTATCGGGGGCAGGCCAGCGGGACTGTGTGTGTCTGCTTCTTCCTTCGGTAGGTGGTCAGTTCTCATGTAGGAGTTATAGAGGCCGTCACCATGACGCGCTGGTGGACACAACAACACAGGTCAGAGGTCACGCTCAACAATATAATCAGACACATTTCTAATAAATAAATTGGTCTAACAGGAGCTCTCATATTGAAACATCACCGTAACAGACATACACCGAGTACACCTTATGCCCTCAGAAAAGCCTCAGATCGTTGGGGGACTCGACAAGATGTTGAAAGCGTTCCACGGGCAGGGCCACATCCTCACCTTCCCGGTACCACAATTTCAACCCAAAATTAAAACACATGGGTTTTTTTTGTGTGTGTGTTAATATGCCAACGTCTAGATCATTCACAATACTTTTAAAGTAAAGTATTTTAGTCAATATTACATCAACTTCATTTGTTAACATAAAACTTTTTTGCATCTTAACGAAAAAACAAAAAAAAACATCCATTACATTATTAGAAAGTATAACGTATTAATTGAACATGCTAACCACATGTTTACAATATACAGAACCAGTCAAAAGTTTGGCCACACCTACTGATTTCTTTATTATTATTATTCTTTATTTATTATTATATTTTTTTTTTACATTTTAGAATATTAGTGAAGACATCAAAACTATAAAATAACACATATGGAATCAGTCTCATTAAAGTTTGACTACATTTTCAGGCTCCTCCCTTTTGTAAGCATTGGTCTGGACATGACAGGCTGTAGCCAATAGCCATAGGCTTTCACCTACACATCGACATAAAGGCTAATTACTTATGAACATTTACATACACTTTTGTTTTTCTTCACAGAATACCTTCTATTTTTCATTTTTTTAAACAATTTACTTAGCCAATTTAGTTAATGGCCTTGCAGCCCTGACAGACGGCCCTGGTGCCCTGGCAGAAGGCCCTGGTGCCCTGGCAGAAGGCCCTGGTGCCCTGGCAGAAGGCCCTGGTGCCCTGGCAGAAGGCCCTGGTGCCCTGGCAGACGGCCCTGGTGCCCTGGCAGAAGGCCCTGGTGCCCTGGCAGAAGGCCCTGGTGCCCTGGCAGAAGGCCCTGGTGCCCTGGCAGAAGGCCCTGGTGCCCTGGCAGACGGCCCTGGTGCCCTGGAAGAAGGCCCTGGTGCACTGACAGAAGGCCCTGGTGCACTGGCAGAAGGCCCTGGTGCCCTGGCAGAAGGCCCTGGTGCCCTGGCAGACGGCCCTGGTGCCCTGGCAGAAGGCCCTGGTGCCCTGGCAGAAGGCCCTGGTGCCCTGACAGAAGGCCCTGGTGCCCTGGCAGAAGGCCCTGGTGCCCTGGCAGACGGCCCTGGTGCCCTGGTAGATCAGGCACTTCTTAACTGGTACCTAGAGCAAAACAACCGACATGTAAGAGTCCGTGGGAGTCCGTTTGGACGCTACAGACAGAAGTTGGCAGAAGAGCCTGTATCGACTTCAGCAGAGTCCTGTGATGATTGTGGGGGTCGTCGAGACAAAACTGAAAACACCATTGTGTTCCTGAGAGTCTCATCTTTCTACAGAGTGGTAGTTTGTAGGCCACACCAGTCGGAGACTACAGACGTTTTCGTGAGAAGACGGATTTTCAGGACGTCTCGGTCTGACGAACAGCGCTCTGCCATCTTTCACCTCAGATACGGAAGGGCCGGCGGATGTGGTGGATTGAGCCATGCAACAACAAAACAGATCTGTAGTTTAAACACATGGCGATTTTTGCATGATGCTAATTTGATTTCCGTGGAGCCACTTATAATAACAAAATTTCAGGCCTGTAGTTCCCCCTCCAATAACACCTCCTCTGTGTGCAGGTCTAAGGTGACACACACAGTCACGCACACTGTGGCATATCATAAATCAGACCCGTTTCTGGTTATCAGATCCCTTTCCGTATTAATGACTCTACTTCTGATTACACCTGTGTCTGTGTTCCATCGTTTCAACGTGGATGCACAGAACAAAATGGTGGAGACAGACAGACAGACAGACAAGCGGAAAGATGCTGCCGTCACGGTAGCATCTGCTAGCCCCATTAATAGGCCAATAATAGGCCTACCACTTTCAGCAACACTGGCAACCTTAAGCACCTGGCTAAGCCAGTCTGGGCTGTGAATGGGGTTGGCCGGTTCATGCTAGTAACAGCGTTAACCCATAGAGAGCTGTGGGGTTAGTTATCATTTGCCAATAGGAAGCTGTAGTGCTAGCATTAGACCATAGAGAGCTATGGGGCTAGTTTGCATTAGGTAATAGGGAGCCGTGGAATTCACCTGCTAGCATTAACCCATAGACCAGGGGTGTCCAACTACCAGTAGTCCGTCGTCCACCTATAAGTAGCTCGCCAATCAATTTTGAAAGTAAATGCATTTTTAAATCAAAAGCCATCTCAAAGATCCCGGCTATTATCCAAACAAAACCACATTATCCCACCCCTGGTTAGCCACTATTGGCTTTAAAAAAAAGTCAAAAAAGGAAACAATGTCTGCCAATTAATTTCCAGCAATATTACCCGTCTGTCTGTGGCACGTGTTTCGTATTTTACTCCGTATGTAGCCAGTTAGCGATGCTAATCATTTTCCCTGAAAACCTTCTCAATTAAAAGTTAAGTAGTCTCACCTGACAGAAGTATAGAATGATTATTTGTTTTAATTGGGTGGTCATTGTTTTGAAAACTCTTGCCATGATATTTGCTGCAGCAGTAGGTCTTAACATCAGCAGAAACATCTCTAGACCGACACATTCCTCTCCTCCTAGATGCGCAATTACAGGGAATTACACTCAAAACTAAATGTTAGTTTCTCTCCTTTAAGTAAAAAATAAATAAAATGGTCTTCTGATGTGATTTAAGCCTTGACATGGACTCAGAACATTCAATTTCGTTGTTTCTCTCGGAATAATTGTAATATTGAGAGTATAAAGATAAAATTCCAAACCAAGATAAATAAAACTAACTTTGGTTAACAGTTTAGTTAGTGTTAGCCCTAAAAGAGCAATCTTAGCTAGCGTTAGCCCCACAGATAACTGTGTCACTAAGTTAGCCCCACAGATAACTGTGTCACTAAGTTAGCGTTAGCCCCACAGATAACTGTGTCACTAAGTTAGCGTTAGCCCCACAGATAACTGTGTCACTAAGTTAGCGTTAGCCCCACAGATAACTGTGTCACTAAGTTAGCGTTAGCCCCACAGATAACTGTGTCACTAAGTTAGCGTTAGCCCCACAGATAACTGTCACTAAGTTAGCGTCAGCCCCATAGAGAACTGTGTCACTAAGTTAGCGTTAGCCCCATAGAGAACTCTCACTAAGTTAGCATTAGCCCCATAGAGAACTGTGTCACTAAGTTAGCATTAGCCCCACAGAGAACTGTGTCACTAAGTTAGCCCCACAGAGAACTGTGTCACTAAGTTAGCCCCACAGAGAACTGTGTCACTAAGTTAGCCCCACAGAGAACTGTGTCACTAAGTTAGCCCCACAGATAACTGTGTCACTAAGTTAGCCCCACAGATAACTGTGTCACTAAGTTAGCCCCACAGATAACTGTGTCACTAAGTTAGCCCCACAGATAACTGTGTCACTAAGTTAGCACCACAGATAACTGTGTCACTAAGTTAGCGTTAGCCCCATAGAGAACTGTGTCACTAAGTTAGCGTTAGCCCCATAGAGAACTGTGTCACTAAGTTAGCGTTAGCCCCATAGAGAACTGTGTCACTAAGTTAGCGTTAGCCCCATAGAGAACTGTGTCACTAAGTTAGCGTTAGCCCCATAGAGAACTCACTAAGTTAGCGTTAGCCCCACAGATAACTGTGTCACTAAGTTAGTGTTAGTGAAACAGACATCAGTGTATTGCTATCCGTTTAGTTAGAGTTAGCCCTAAGAGAGCCATGTTAACCAGTGTTAACCCATAGAGAGATGTAGGGTTAGTTAGAGCTATGTGGCCAGGCTCCTGTTCTGTGTTGCAGTGTCAACCGACGGGCTCTGTGTGGGGGTGGGGGTACAATACACATGGCCTGCATGAAAGGGGAGTTAAGACTGTGGGTTCAGCACTTTACCCCCATATTCACATTCACTCTGGCCCCAAACATTACTACTGAAACCTCCCCACAACAAAACTCAAACCAAAAGGGTTGGTGTCAATTTCATGTGAATGGCACGGTTGTTGTGGAAAAATGTAGCTATTTAGCAAACACACCGCCTGGGTCTGTGTGCGGAGATGGTGGTCCAGGAGGAACAAACACCACAGAGAGTAGAGCGAAGGGAACACCCCAGAAACGTGTCATAAACCAGACTAATAACAATGGTGCAACAGCGTAGACACAGACTGCTGGCTAGACTGTAGCTGACTCAACTAGAACTAGCTAGACTGCCGGTCTGTCTGCTGTTCATACAGAACTACTGAGATATATCTATTTATTTGATAAGACAATTGACTTGCCTAGTAAGCTAAATACTTTAAAAAATATAAATATATTCAAAGACCTGCAAAGAAACATGAGTTCAGCACTTCTTCCAGTGTTGACTGGCACTGGAGTACTTACAGGCATGCAGGAGAGTCTAGTGTTTGTCTGATCAATGGACACAAAGTTGCAAGTCAGAAAACAGCTTGTTTACCTCCACTGGGTGGAACTGATCAGCGCTATTATGACATCACAGTCTACAGGGCTCTACAGTGCTACCCTTCTGAGGGCATACACTCCTAAATATTTTGCTGTGCAACTTAGAATATTAAATTTGGTAGCACCAGTGCCTCTAGAGAAAAATGAAATCACCCATCTGCCTACTGCGGCTTTAATACATCCAACAACAACAAAACATTTATTGTGCGCCTTCATTTCTTTGTCACCACAGAGCCCTGATCTGCCTGACAATCAGACTGCGATACCTCTGGTTCACAGTCTAAGATTAATGCCATACAATGTGCTTGGAAAAACTTCCACTCACAAGCTATAAAGCCAGAATGTTCCTGAAAATATATATTTTTTTATGTATCTGTTGTTTCGTGCGGTTGGTCTTTTTGCAGGTAGGAAGCGCTGGTATTGGAGTTCATATTTCTACCACCAGAAGCATGTGCAGAACCATGTAAACATGTGCTCTGCAAACAATGCATCTATTTTCAACTCATGTGTCAAAATCTGAACGCAATACCAGCGCTTTGAAAAGTTCATGCAATAATACTTTCCTGTCGATACCTAGTCTCACATTCCTACCTGCAAAAGAACCAACAGCACAGACAACCAGTGCAGTATCATTTTACTCAGCATGCTGTCTTGTAGAGGTCACGAGAGGAAACTTTCCTGATCCAAAACACTCATTTCTGCCTGACGTAGAATTCTAATGCAATTCCTCTTCGGTTGACTTTACCGGCGGTTGGCATATAATTATGTTGCATTACTGCCTCCAACTGAACTACAGTCAAGAGACATTACACTTTGTGATATAAAATGGGAAAAGGGGAAACTGGAAAAAATTAAATAACTATTCAGACCCCTTGACTTTTTCCCACATTTTGTTACGTTACAGCCTTATCCTAAAATATATATATATTTTTTTTTAAATCAACCTATCCACAATACCCCATAATGACAAACTAAAAACAGGTTTTTAGAAATGTTTGCAAAGATTAAAAACAGAAATACCTTATTTACATAAGTATTCAGACCCTTTCATATGAGACTTGAAATTGAGCTCAGGTGCACCCCGTTTCCATTGATCATCCTTGAGATGTTTCTACAACTTGATTGGAGTCCACCTGTGGTCAATTCAATTGATTGGACATGATTTGGAAAGGCACACAGCTGTCTATATAAGGTCCCACAGTTGACAGTGCATGTCAGAGCAAAAACCAAGCCATAAGGTCGAAGGAATTGTCTGTAGTGCTGTGCTCCTAGACTGAATTGTGTCGCGGCACAGATCTGGGGAAAGGTACCAAAAAAAAATGTCTGCAGCATTGAAGAACCCCAAGAACACAGTGGCCTCCATCATTCTTAAACGGAAGAAGTTTGGAACCACCAAGACTCTTCCTAGAGGTGGCCGCCCGACCAAACTGAGCAATTGGGAGAGAAGGGCCTTGGTCAGGAAGGTGACCAAGAACTCAATGGTCACTCTCCAGAGTTCCTCTGTGGAGATGGGATAACCTTCCAGGAGGACAACCATCTCTGCAGAACTCCACCAATCAGGCGTTTATGGTAGAGTGGCCAGACGGAAGCCACTCCTCAGTAAAAGGCACATGTCAGCCCACTGGGAGTTTGTCAAAAGGCACCTAAAGACTCTAAGACCATGAGCAACAAGATGGTCTCTGGTCTGATGAAACCAAGATTGAACTCTTTGGCCTGAATGTCAAGCGCCCCTACTGTGAAGCATGGCGGTGGTAGCATCATGCTGAGGGGATGTTTTTCAGCAGCAGGGACTGGGAGACTAGTCGGGATTGAGGGAAAGATGAACTGCGCAAAGTACAGAGAGATTATTGATGAAAACCTGCTCCAGGGCACTCAGGACTTCAGACTGGGGCGAAGGTTCACCTTCCAACAGGACAACGACCCTAAGCACACAGCCAAGACAATGCAGGAGTGGCTTCGGGACAAGTCTCTGAATGTCCTTGAGGGGCGCAGCCAGAGCCCGGACTTAAACCCAATCGAACATCTCTGGAAAGACCAGAAAATAGCTGTGCAGTGACGCTCCCCATCCAACCTGACAGAACCTGCAGAGAAGAACGGGAGAAACTCCCCAAATACAGGTGTGCCAAGGTTGTAGCGTCATACCCAAGAAGGCTGTAATCGCTGCCAAAGGCGCTTCAAAAAAGTACTGAGTACTTATGTAAATGTCATATTTCAGTTGATTTAATACATTGGCAAACATCACCAAAAACCTGTGTTTGCAATTTAATAAATTTTAGAATAAGGCTGTAACTTAAAATATGAAAAAAGGCAAGGGGTCTGAATATTTTCCTGTTGTATTAACATCTCCTAGATTTAGGACAGACGCTTCAAAACCTTGTTTCATATTTATTTTCTGACCGACCACTTTGCCGAGTGCTGAAGTGCGGAAAAATATTTTACCCTCGGTTGCAACACTTACTACCGAGTTCCAAATTGCCTCTAGAAGCAACATCAGCACAATAACTTTATCGGGAGCTTCATGAAATAGGTTTCCATGGCCGAGCAGCCACGCACAAGCCTAAGATCACCATGCGCAATTCCAAGCGTCGGCTGGAGCGGTGTAAGATCGCCGCCGTTGGACTCTGGAGCAGTGGAAACGCATTCTCTGGAGTGATGAATCAAGCAATCTGGGTTTGGCGGATGCCAGGAGAATGCTACCTGCCCCAATGAATAGTGCCAATAGTGAAGTTTGGTGGAGAGGGAATAATGGTCTGGGGCTGTTCGATGAGCAGAGGTGACCACATTCTTGAAAATACACTACGTGACCAAAAGTAAGCAACAGTCCTTGACTCCCGAGCTATTTGAGATGATCAACTGTCTTGAACCATGGAAACAAAATAATTCAGGGACAAATGTTACATTTGCGTTCAACAAAATGGCAAGCTAACAAATGATGACCGGTGAAATGCCACTTTGTGCAATAGCTGATACTAGAATCACATCTATCCTGATGCCTAATCACTTTACCCTGCATTCATGTACATATCTATCTGGAATACCTCCTACCTCTGGTACTCCCTTTATATAGCTCAAATTCTTGTGTATTTCATTGTATTCCTTGTGTTACTAACTTATTTTCTTATTATTTCTAAACTCTGTGTCGTTGGGAAGGGCTCGTAAGTAAACATTTCACGGTAAAAATCTACACCAGTTGTATTCGGCGCATGTGACAAATAGAATTTGCTTTGAGTACATCCATGTAATCTTGCAGTTAAGTACATTAGAATACAGTACGAAGCCAGTTATAATCAGTTCATTACCTGCTGTTATGGGGCCTTCTGCTTTTCTCTGTAATACCATCATGATTGCAGTTTAACTTTGAAGCCAGCATCCGAGGTGGAGTTTAAAAAATCTTTAGTAAAAACAACCGTATCTAAACTTTTAAAAAACTAGCCAAGACTTCGGCTAGCTATAATAAAAAAGACTTCGAGGGCAGCTTGTATCACTTGCAATTCGTGCTCGTTTAAGCTAGCTCAAGGGATCCAAAATAACCCCTACTAGCCAACTTCATCGGATGAAATATAGCTACATAAATTAGTTTAATATAGCTTTCCACACTTGCTCAACTTAATATTATAGCTAGGACTCTCTACCTACACAATGTGACCTTACTCTCGTCCTAAACCCCATGGCTTTGTCAACTCGTTAGCCCTGCAGTCTGAAAAAGTTCCAGCGATGGGAGTCGTCGTTTCTCGTTTCCGTCAGCTAACGTTGTTAGCACAGCCACACAAAAAAACACACGTCCGCGAGTTAAGCAAAAGCTAAATGACTCCCGCTGTCCGAAATAGTTTCGAATCTCAAAATGACAGCTTTAGCTGTCTGACCCCTCCTCGCCTTTCTCTCTCTCGGTTGATTACTATATATCCAACCCCAGAGAACCATTCCCCATAAGAAACACAAAATATCGAGTGTACTATGCGGTCACTGATTAGTTAGCAATGTAACTAGTTAGCTTCTGCTTCGATCGGCCCCATGATCCGTCCTCCTTCCGGAATGCTTGTGAAGCTGTTTTCGCTTTGAGAGGTAATCGTCGGTTAGCTAGCTAACGTTACCTCAACTCTGGGCACACACAAAAAAGCCCCAGTTCTCGTTGAATTCAGAGACACTGGCGTCTGATTCGGGTAATATTACAATGTCCTCAGTGCGTTAACACCGTTAAAACCACTTATGTTTTTTTTAAACCAGTCTTGTCAGCAGCAGGAGCTCCAATTTTTTTTGTTGATGTGATTTGTCTGGTTTGTTGCTAAGGGCGTCTTCACCGTGTGTTTCGAGTAGCGTCATTAAACAGGTGGTAGAAGGCAAGAGTGACGCGGGGTTACAGCGGCGCCATCTTGGCTCAAAGTAACACGCTCCCCCCCATCGTCCCATTGTTGTTACTATCAGGTGGTGTCTACATGGATATGGTGGCCATCCGTGTTCCTAGGTACATGAAGCAAGAAGACGGATAACGTACACTTTAGTGATGGGGAAACCGAGGCTTTTCTGAAGTCTTCCGAGGTTTCACCAAATTGTGTCGGGAAAACGGTTAATTTTACTCGCAGCTTCATTAGCGGTTCACAATACACATTAGTGACATCTGCTGGTCAGCAATAAGTGCTTGAAAGATGAATGTTTTCCCCCGTAATTTTCATCAAAACTCTGTGGCGCAGCGGTGAACTGTTGATTTAATAGTCCATAATTAGTTGGAATACCAGGCTCGAATTCTATATCGTGCTGCCCTTTTTGCCTTCAAGTTGACTATTCTTCAAAGACTAATTATTTGAACAACAATGCAGAATGTGTGCTTTCCAGTGGCGATCCGTTATTCAGGGCAGGTGATTTGAACCCCACATTTTTGCAAAAATAAATAAAATATTAATACGTGTCACATATCAGTTTGCAAACGATGTAAAAACAAATATATATTGAGTTAATAAAGCTGCATACAAACACGGTCTCTTTTTTGTTTTCTGTGATTGTGAGGCAAGCCAGCAGAAAATACAGAGCTTTGCAGCGTGATTGGCTCAGTATTCTGTCACTCATGGGGACACTACATCACAGCTAAATCTAAGATAAGACCTAGAAAATTCTAGCCCCTTGGGTGCTGCCATAGAGTTACAATACAAGTGCCCATCCAAGAAGGCTCAATGTCATTGGCCACAGATACAATGACTTCAAATCACGTTATATGTACAGTAGCTTTGATTGGACAGACTATGTCAACATCATACTTTCAAAATCTTAGCTAGTAGTCATCATCAGGAATCAAGTCGACAACCTACTGGCTAATCCTTGTCATATGAAGAGAAATTATAGATAAAACGTATCGGTGCTCATCGGCCATTGGGCATAAACATTACACAACAAGTTGGAAATCGCAAATTCAACAATAAGTGGTTTGGAAGGAGTCAGTGACAGTGGCTAAATGCAAGCATTGCAAATCAATCACTAGCATGCTATTCAGTGGAGTGGCTGTGTGGTCCCAGATCTGAGATTAAAAGGGGCTCTTTTTCAAGTTGAAAATGACAAACATTCAACATTGGCCATGCTGTCAATGAACCCTGATTTATTCTGCGCCCAAAACAACTGTTAACTCGGAACTGCAAAAACTTGACAACAGTGACTTCAAGGACAACTGAGAAGTCTGGAATATAACTGTCTCTATTATATTATGACAGATCAGCTAGATCTACTGTCTCCATTATAATATGACAGACCAGCAAGATCTACTGTCTCTATTATATTATGACAGATCAGCTAGATCGACTGTCTCCATTATAATATGACAGACCAGCAAGATCTACTGTCTCTATTATATTATGACAGACCAGCCAGATCTACTGTCTCTATTATATTTTGACAGACCAGCTAGATCTACTGTCTCTATTATATTATGACAGACCAGCAAGATCTACTGTCTCTATTATATTTTGACACACCAGCCAGATCACCTGTCTCTATTATATTTTGACAGACCAGGTAGATCTACTGTCTCTATTATATTATGACAGACCAGCTAGATCTACTGTCTCTATTGTAATATGACAGACCAGCAAGACCTACTGTCTCTATTCTATTATGACAGACCAGCTAGATCTACTGTCTCTTTTATATTATGACAGACCAGCAAGATCTACTGACTCTATTATAAAATGACAGACCAGCCAGATCTACTATCTCTATTATATTTTGACAGACCAGCTAGATCTACTGTCTCTATTATATTATGACAGACCAGCTAGATCTACAGTCTCTATTATATTATGACAGACCAGCTAGATCTACTGTCTCTATTATATTATGACAGACCAGCTAGATCTACTGTCTCTATTAGATTATGACAGACCAGCCAGATCTACTGTCTCTATTATATTATGACAGACGAGCTAGATCTACTGTCTCTATTATATTATGACAGACCAGCTAGATCTACTGTCTCTATTATATTTTGACAGACCAGCTAGATCTACAGTCTCTATTATATTATGACAGACCAGCTAGATGTACTGTCTCTACTATAATATGACAGACCAGCTAGATCTACTGTCTCTATTATATTATGACAGACCAGCTAGATCTACTGTCTCTATTATAATATGACAGACCAGCTAGATCTACTGTCTCTATTGTAATATGACAGACCAGCAAGACCTAGTGTCTCTATTCTATTATGACAGACCAGCTAGATCTACTGTCTCTTTTATATTTTGACAGACCAGCTAGATCTACAGTCTCTATTATATTATGACAGACCAGCTAGATCTACTGTCTCTATTGTAATATGACAGACCAGCTAGATCTACTGTCTCTATTCTATTATGACAGACCAGCTAGATCTACTGTCTCTATTGTAATATGACAGACCAGCTAGATCTACTGTCTCTATTCTATTATGACAGACCAGCGAGGTCTACTGACTCTATTATAAAATGACAGACCAGCCAGATCTACTGTCTCTATTATATTTTGACAGACCAGCTCGATCTACTGTCTCTATTAGATTATGACAGACCAGCGAGATCTACTGTCTCTATTATATTATGACAGACCAGCTAGATCTACTGTCTCTATTATAATATGATAGACCAGCTAGATCTACTGTCTCTATTATAATATGAAAGACCAGCCAGATCTACTGTCTCTATTATAATATGAAAGACCAGCCAGATCTGCTGTCTCTATTATATTATGACAGACCAGCCAGATCTACTGTCTCTATTATATTTTGACAGACCAGCTAGATCTACTGTCTCTATTATATTATGACAGACCAGCCAGATCTACTGTCTCTATTATATTTTGACAGACCAGCTCGATCTACTGTCTCTATTATATTATGACAGACCAGCTAGATCTACTGTCTCTATTATAATATGACAGACCAGCTAGATCTACTGTCTCTATTATAATATGACAGACCAGCTAGATCTCATCCTGTCCCACCTGCCACCATGTTTAATTCATCCTCACTCTCATCCTGTCCCACCTGCCACCACATTTAGTTCATCCTGTCCCACCTGCCACCACGTTTAATTCATCCTGTCCCACCTGCCACCATGTTTAATTCATCCTCACTCTCATCCTGTCCCACCTGCCACCACGTTTAGTTCATCCTGTCCCACCTGCCACCACATTTAGTTCATCCTCGCTCTCATCCTGTCCCACTTGCCACCATGTTTAATTCATCCTGACTCTCGTCCTGTCCCATTTCCTCCTCAAGCTCTTCCAAAGGTTCTGTGCGGTCCTCAATACCATATTCACTCAAAACATTTTCCATGTCGCTCCTTTTTATCTTGTCCATCGTCCCGTCCTTCATCAGATCTTCCAGAAGGCCTGTGTAATCACCCATCCATGTTTATTCATACGTTGAGGTTTTCCATCTGTCTTCATCCAGAGATAGTAGATGGTAAATCCTGTTCAGGTGTCATAAGTTGTTTTATAAAGATACATTATATGTTTTGAATGCTACACTAATGTATTTATCCTTTTTTAATGTATTAGTTAACATAGCGATTAACATAGCACAAATATATATACCTTTTCCTTACTGTATTTCAGGGGTTAAATGTGAAAGACACATTTCAGTGGTACACCTGACTCAGGTTACAGTGGAAGTCGGAAGTTTACACACACTTAGGTTGAAGTCATTAAAACTCGTTTTTCAACCAGTCCACAAATTTCTTGTTAATAAACAAGTTGGCAAGTCGGTCTGGATGACACAAGTCATTTTATCCAACAATTGTTTACAGACAGATTATTTCACTTATAATTCACTGTATCACAATTCCAGTGGGTCAGAAGTTTACAAACATTAAGTTGACTGTGCCTTTAAACAGTTTGGAAAATTCCAGAAAATGATGTCATTGCTTTAGAAGCTTCTGATAGGCTAATTGTAGATGTAATGGTGGGTGAGTGATGAGTGAGGAGTCAAACGGCAGAGAGCAAGGTAAATGGGGAAAAAAGGCTTTAATGTCCTTAACAAAGTAACAGGTCCAAACATGGGTGAATGCCCTAAAACCCAAAACAGAAGACCTCCACAAGTCTGGTTCATCCTTAAGAGCAATTTCCAAACGCCTGAAGGTACCATGTTCATCTGTACAAACAATAGTATGCAAGCATAAACACCATGGGACCACGCAGCCGTCATACTCGTCACACACCATAACAACACCCACCCATAGCACGTGTTCCAGCAGATATATCTCACTGGTCACCCCCAAAGCCAATTCCCCCTTTGGCCACCTTTCCTTCCAGTTCTCTGCTGCCAATGTCCAAAGCGACTTACAAGTCGGCTGGGGCCACTACTTTTACATATGGGTGGCCCCAGTGGGAATCGAACCCACGACGCTTGGCGTTGCAAGCGCCATGCTCTACCGACTGAGCCACACAGGACTCTATCTTGGCCAGGTAGCAGTTGCAAATGAGCACTTGGTCTCAACTGGCCTACCTGGTAAAATAAAGGTGTTCTCAACTGGCCTACCTGGTAAAATAAAGGTGAAATAAATAAATAAATAAATACCCCTCAGGAAGGAGACACGTTCTGTCTCCTAGAGATGAACGTACTTTGGGGCGAAAAGTGCAAATCAATCCCAGAACAACAGCAAAGGACCTTGTGAAGATAATGGAGGAAACAGGTACAGAGGTATCTACATCCACAGTAAAACAAGTCCTATATCGACATAACCTGAAAGGCCGCTCAGCAAGGAAGAAGCCACTGCTCCAAAACCTCCATAAAAAAGCCAGACTAGGGTTTGCAACTGCATATAGGGACAAACATTGTACTTTTTGGAGAAATGTCCTGTGGTCTGACAAAACAAAAATGGAACTGTTTGGCCATCATGACCATCGTTACGTTTGGAGGAAAAAGGGGGAGGCTTGCAAGCCGAAGAACACCATTCCAACTGTGAAGCACGGGGGTGGCAGCATCATGTTGTGGGGGTGTTTCACTGCAGGAGGGACTGGTGCACTTCACAAAATAGATGGCGTCATGAGGTAGGAAAATTATGTGAATATATTGAAGCAACATCTCAAGACATCCGTCAGGAAGTTAAAGCTTGGTCGCAAATAGGTCTTCCAAATGGACAATGACCCCAAGCATACTTCCAATGTTGTGGCAAAATGGTTTAAGGACAACAAAGTCAAGGTATTGGAGCGGCCATCAAAGCCCTGACCTCAATCATATAGAAAATTTGGGGCAGAAAAAATGAAAAAGTGTGTGCGAGCAAGGAGGCCGACAAACCTGACTCAGTTACACCAGCTCTGTCAGGAGGAATGGGCCAAAATTCATCCAACTTATAGTGGGAGCTTGTGGAAGGCTACCCGGTAGAGCTGGGAGAGATGCCGTTAAAGTGAAGAAGACCACATCTAGACATATTGGGGAAATCTACAAGGACATGAGGTTACACATGCTACTTCAAAGGTGTCACACACTGATCTGTTTAACCTGACCTTGTGATTGTCTCCACTCCCTCCAGGTGTCGGCCACCTTCCCCATTATCCCCTGTGTATTTATACCTGTGTTCTCAGTTTGTCTGTTGCCAGTTCGTCTTGTTTGTCAAGTCAAACAGCGTTTTGTCCTACTTTTCCTCAGTCTCTCTTTTTCTGTCCCTGTTGCCATAATAAACAGTGATACTTCAACACAGTCGGCATTTGGGTCTTACCTGAAATGTTATAGTGCTTCTGACGTTAAGTCTTGGAGGCCCAAAAACTTCTCGGTTGATGTCCAGCTTCTTGGACTTCTTGGACACTTACTTTTGCAGTACAATTAATAACTGTGACTATAAATGTTACAAGATCCACCTTCTTCACAATAAGTGTATCCAGATCACTTGACTGACAACTTGCTGGTTGTGGAGCATCCACCGCCATATCTTCTCCTGAACTGTGGCCCCTTCAATGCCACATAGGAAGTGTGGGTTCACAGCTCCAATCCAGATGTGTTGGTCATTACTGAGACGTGGTTTAATAAGGAAGAGTGTTTTGAATACCGATGTTAACCTTTCTGGCTATAACCTTTTAGATCTTCCAAAGGTGGTGGAGTGGCAATCTTTTAGCAAGGATCACTTTCAGTGCTCAGTTGTCTCCACCAAGTCGGTCCCCAAACAATTTTATTTTCATGGTTTTAAGCATTACACTTTCAAATAGCTCTTTGTTGACTGTTGCTGGGTGCTATCGTCCCCCATCAGCACCGGCCTGTACCCTACCTGCCCTAAGCTCTCTCCTGGCTCCTTACACTAAGTCTGAATTTGTCCTGCTAGGTGACCTAAACTGGCACATGCTTAAACCACCTGACCAAGTCCTGAAGCAATGGAACTCCCTAAATCTTTCTCAGATTATTATCAATCCCACAAGGTATGACTCCAAACACCCAGAACAGGCTTCTCTCCTCGATGTTATCCTCACAAATAATCCTGATAGGTATCAGTCTGGTGTTTTCTGTAATGACCTTAGAGATTACTGTTTTACAGCCTGTGTTTGTAATGGCTGCTCAGTGAAACGACCTGTCCTGATTTGTCATAGACAAGCTGATCCTAACTGTTATAGGCCTATTTCTATTTTGCCCTGTTTATCAAAAGTGTTGAAAAAACGTGTCAATAATCAACTGACTGGCTTTCTTGATGTCTATAGTGTTCGCTCTGGTATGTCTATAGTATTCGCTCTGGTATGCAACATGGTTTCCGCTCAGGTTATGGATGTGTCACTGCAACCTTAAAGGTTCTCAATGATGTCACCATTGTCCTTGATTCTAAGCAATGTTGTTCTGCTATTTTTATTGTGCTATTTTTCCACCAATGCTCCTTACAGGACACATCACTGCACTCCATACTCCTCTATAAACTGGTCATCTCTGTATACCGGTCGCAAGACCCACTGGTTGATGGTTAATTATAAATCCCTCTTAGGTCTCACTTCCCCCCTATCTGAGATATCTACTACAGCCCTCATCCTCCACATACAACACCTGTTCTGCCAGTTACATTCTGTTAAAGGTCCCCAAAGCACACACATCTCTGGGTCATTTGTCTTTTCAGTTCGCTGCAGCTCGCGACTGGAATGAGCTGCAACAAACACTCAAACTGGACAGTTTTATCTCAATCTCTTCATTCAAAGACTCAATCATGGACACTTTTACTGACAGTTGTGGCTGCTTTGCGTGATGTATTGTTGTCGCTACCTTCTTGCCCTTTGTGCTGTTGTCTGTGCCCAACAATGTTTGTACCATGTGTTGTGCTGCTGCCATGTTGTAGCGGTATTTATTAGAGAGGGGTAAAGAAAGATTTTGTTCGGGCGCCAGGCAGGTATTAATCAAAACTTCTGCAGCACAGCACACACAATCAAACTGTCACGCCAGCCAAGAGCCCCTCCCCAAAGAGCTGAATGAGCTCTCTTTATCTCCTCCTTCCTTAGTGCTCATGCGCTCTTAAAGTGGCAGTGCACGGTGAAGGCTCCGTGCAGATTCGCCACAATGTTGTGTTGCTACCACGTTGTTGTCATGTTGTGTTGCTACCATGCTGTGATGTCATGTGTTGCTGCCATGCTATGTTGTGGTCTTAGGTCTCTTTATGTAGTGTTGTGTCATCTCTCTTGTCTCGTGTGTCTCTTGTCTCGTGTGTTTTGTACTATATTTTTATTTAATTTATTTTTAATCCCCCATCCCCGCTGGAGGAGTCTCTCTTCATGTAGTGTTGTGTGTTTTTATCCTATTTTTAGATATTTTTTATTTTTTATCCCAGCCCCCATCCCCGCAAGAGGCCTTTTGGTAGGCTGTCATTACAAATAAGAATTTGTTCTTAAACTGACTTGCCTCGTTAAATAAAGATTAAATTAAATAAATAAGTTAGAGATTTTCTGTACAGCCCTGACACCTCAACCTCTTTCACCCTAACAGGCACTTTAATAATGGAACACTAGTCAATTTAAGAAATGTTTACATATATTACCTTACTTATCTCATGGGGCGGCAGGGTAGCCTAGTGGTTAGAGCGTTGGTCTAGTAACCGGAAGTTCAAATCCCCGAGCTGACAAGGTACAAATCTGTCATTCTGCCCCTGAACAGGCAGTTAACCCACTGTTCCCAGGCCGTTATTAAAAATAAGAATTTGTTCTTAACTGACTTGCCTGGTTAAATAAAAGAAAAAGAAAAATATGTGTTTTCTACTGTATCTATGCCGCTCTGATATTGCTTGTTTATATATTCGTAATTCATCATTTACTTTACTTAGATTTGTGTGTATTGTGAAATTGTTAGATATTACTGCAATGTTGGAGCTTGGAACACAAGCATTTTTGCTACACCCGCAATAACATCTGCTAAAAACGTGTATGTGAGCAATACATTTGATTTGACTTGAATCATGCGACGTTCATTAACTGCTCCTGTAATGTTTAGCCTAAGATATTATCAATGTCCAATGGAACGCCAGAGCGAACACATTTTATCGGTGCCCCGAAAAATCAAAGCTGTTCACTTCACAATGCTCCTTATCATTCCCTCCAGGATTCCGCGATCGCATAATTCAATGCAAAATCAACCAATCAGCACGTATTATGCATTTTTGACCAATTCCCCGCATTTTTAGCACCTAAAAGGGTCCAATCAAAAGCGGGTTTGTAATTTTGATAAATTACGGCACTGTTACCGTGGAAAATGGCCCAATTCAACCACACGTCAATAACGTGCGAAGATGATGGGTGATTGTTGGCAGTACAATGAACAGAAATCTCATTTGCCAACAAAAATAACAGCTAACGACCGTGCGAAACAATTTCCAAATGTTTTGGGAAACTAGAGAAAGTCGACAATCATCAGTCACTTGGAATCAGCGAAGCGTATGAGAATGTCAGAACAGATCCCACAGCAGCGGCAGATCACCATGACTGAAGTGGTAGCAGGGACTGTGACAAGCGCTGAACGAATCAACGTGAGTGGCGTTTTACTCAAACTTTACTCCGCTAACCTTGGCTTTAGTAGGGTGGTCGGCACTCTGCTCTCCCCAGTCTAACCTTGGCTTTAGTAGGGTGGTCGGCACTCTGCTCTCCCCAGTCTAACCTTGGCTTTAGTAGGGTGGTCGGCACTCTGTTCTCCCCTGTCTAACCTTGGCTTTAGTAGGGTGGTCGGCACTCTGTTCTCCCCTGTCTAACCTTGGCTTTAGTAGGGTGGTCGGCACTCTGCTCTCCCCAGTCTAACCTTGGCTTTAGTAGGGTGGTCGGTACTCTGCTCTCCCCTGTCTAACCTTGGCTTTAGTAGGGTGGTCGGCACTCTGTTCTCCCCTGTCTAACCTTGGCTTTAGTAGGGTGGTCGGCACTCTGCTCTCCCCAGTCTAACCTTGGCTTTAGTAGGGTGGTCGGCACTCTGCTCTCCCCAGTCTAACCTTGGCTTTAGTAGGGTGGTCGGCACTCTGCTCTCCCCAGTCTGTCTATGGAGAGTGCTGCTCAAAGCTCTGAGTGCAATTTGTCAGCTTTGCTGTTTTAAACTCTGTGTAAAACTTCATACGGATCACGAAAAAACAATCTTTCAGGATTTATTAGAAATGTAATAATAATCAACCACAACTCCATTCATATGTGTCCTGTTCTTTACGATCTCCCTTACGACCCTTTTCAGAAAAAAATCACAACCTCAAGAATTTTGAAGACAATTTATTTGAAAGAAATATCGATCCTCAAATTGAAAGGTGATTGATCAGCTTTGAATCTATTTGTTTTTTTAAGAGAGAGGGAGAGAGGGAGAAATAGAGGGGGAGAGGCATAGAGGGAGAGAGAGAGATGGAATAGGAGGTGCATCTTGTGTTGATTGCAAGCCCCAAGCCTGATGGAGAGGAGAGGTGTGAGTGGATTATGACGTTGAGTTATTATGAGTTGTTTGTTCAGGAAAATAAACACAATTGAGCACTTTATATGTTTAATTGTTTTTGTATGATGTTTTCTGCTTAAAGTGGTCCTAAAACTGAGCACATATGACTTTTACTGGTTTAAATGAAATTATCGCAACAACAAAAAAACATTGTGAAGTGTATCGCAGAATTTCAGAAAAGCTGCGGCAAAATCAAGCATTTTTGGCTGCAGATATTCCAAAAAAATGTTGCGAAATCTTGGAGGGACTGCCTTTTGTTCTTTAGATACGGACGATGTCAACACCATACCCCCCTGGTTACTATGACTACACGATATCAACACCATACCCCCCCTGGTTACTATGACTACACGATATCAACACCATACCCCCCTGGTTACTATGCCTACACGATATCAACACCATACCACTCCTGGTTACTATGCCTACACGATATCAACACCATACCCCCCCTGGTTACTATGCCTACACGATATCAACACCATACCACTCCTGGTTACTATGCCTACACGATATCAACACCATACCCCTCCTGGTTACTATGACTACACGATATCAACACCATACCCCTCCTGGTTACTATGCCTACACGATATCAACACCATACCCCTCCTGGTTACTATGCCTACACGATATCAACACCATACCCCTCCTGGTTACTATGCCTACACGATATCAACACCATACCCCTCCTGGTTACTATGACTACACGATATCAACACCATACCCCTCCTGGTTACTATGCCTACACGATATCAACACCATACCCCTCCTGGTTACTATGCCTACACGATATCAACACCATACCCCTCCTGGTTACTATGCCTACACGATATCAACACCATAGCCCTCCTGGTCACTATGCCTACACGATATCAACACCATACCCCCCCTGGTTACTATGCCTACACGATATCAACACCATACCCCCCCTGGTTACTATCTCTTCACGATATCAACACAATACCCCTCCTGGTCACTATGCCTACACGATATCAACACCATACCACTCCTGGTTACTATGACTACACGATATCAACACCATACCCCTCCTGGTTACTATGCCTACACGATATCAACACAATACCACTCCTGGTTACTATGCCTACACGATATCAACACCATACCCCTCCTGGTTACTATGACTACACGATATCAACACCATACCCCTCCTGGTTACTATGCCTACACGATATCAACACCATACCCCTCCTGGTTACTATGCCTACACGATATCAACACCATACCCCTCCTGGTTACTATGCCTACACGATATCAACACCATACCCCTCCTGGTTACTATGACTACACGATATCAACACCATACCCCTCCTGGTTACTATGCCTACACGATATCAACACCATACCCCTCCTGGTTACTATGCCTACACGATATCAACACCATACCCCTCCTGGTTACTATGACTACACGATATCAACACCATACCACTCCTGGTTACTATGCCTACACGATATCAACACCATACCACTCCTGGTTACTATGCCTACACGATATCAACACCATAACCCTCCTGGTTACTATGCCTACACGATATCAACACCATACCCCTCCTGGTTACTATGCGTTGATCATGCACTGCTTCTAACCTTGGCTTTAGTAGGGTGGTCAGCTTTTAGTAGGGTGGTCGGCACTCTGCTCTCCCCAGTCTAACCTAACCATGTTCCGCATGTTACGCCTCATGTCTCTAAAACATGGGGAAAAGGAGACAATGTCAACTTTCGATGCATCTTCTAATCCAACGTTTTACGCTATTGTATCATACTTGATGAATTATTGATCTGTCCGTCCCCCGGCTTGAACCTCTACAACTGGATCACACTGGCACCGGATGTCCTGAGGGATGCACTGTTGTTGGACTGGAAAACAAAGACACATTTTGTCAGTGGTAGGTACTTTTCCAATGCTTTATCACCATCTTTATCTGGACAGAAAAAGCATTGGACAATGTGACAACTAGTCACTCGACATCCAATCCAATGCCTCATTGTTTAGTTCCTGTTTCCCAAACAACAGTCCGGATCTTCCTCTTCTGCCTTCTGGTGGATGAACGGCCTTTTCTGGTAAATACAGGGACATTTCTCTTACCTACCCGGAAACTGGCAGCTGCAGACCCCAGTGTTGTAACAGGGACATTTCTCTTACCTACCCGGAAACTGGCAGCTGCAGACCCCAGTGTTGTAACAGGGACATTTCTCTTACCTACCCGGAAACTGGCAGCTGCAGACCCCAGTGTTGTAACAGGGACATTTCTCTTACCTACCCGGAAACTGGCAGCTGCAGACCCCAGTGTTGTAACAGGGACATTTCTCTTACCTACACGGAAACTGGCAGCTGCAGACCCCAGTGTTGTAACAGGGACATTTCTCTTACCTACACGGAAACTGGCAGCTGCAGACCCCAGTGTTGTAACAGGGACATTTCTCTTACCTACCCGGAAACTGGCAGCTGCAGACCCCAGTGTTGTAACAGGGACATTTCTCTTACCTACACGGAAACTGGCAGCTGCAGACCCGAGTGTTGTAACAGGGACATTTCTCTTACCTACCCGGAAACTGGCAGCTGCAGACCCCAGTGTTGTAACAGGGACATTTCTCTTACCTACCCGGAAACTGGCAGCTGCAGACCCCAGTGTTGTAACAGGGACATTTCTCTTACCTACCCGGAAACTGGCAGCTGCAGACCCGAGTGTTGTAACTAGGTTTCCGGTACACCCATCTGAAAGACACATTTGTTATTTACTTTGACTAGCTAGCTAAGTTGATTACTAAAATGGTAACATCTATATTAAAATACCATTTATCCACAGACTTGACTTTAGTGACAGACCAAAACCCAGTCTATTTTACTATCTGCACATCTAAACTTTTACTATGTGGATTGGGGACATTTCTGCTGAGATGGAGGAATGATCTGGAATGCTCAACTAGGATCATCAGGACAGTCTATGTTACTATTTGCCCAAAAAAGGTGAAGTATTGCTATTGAGCTATGTGACTGTACTTCTAATTCTAATTCTCAAGAGGAAAGGTAAAACCCTCAGCCATGAGGTCACTGAGGAGGACTAACAGTGACAGGGGTTGGGGGGGGGGGGGTCGTCTGAAAGGAACTGGCATGCAGGGATGGAACATAAGGATTTTGTGCACTGGCCAGCCGACAACGATTTCTACATTCAGGTCATAAATCTGTGACATGCAATGTTTGTAAAGGCGAAATTTCACAGCTGTGTCAGGCTAGTTTGGCACATTGTCTACTATCCAGTCTGAAAATTACTAGCCTCGGGCTAGATTCATTTCCATCCCTGCTGACATTTCGATCTGACTGCACAGGTAATTTGATTAGTCATGTACAACAGATGCGGCCGTGGAACAAAACAGCTTTTGTTTGGGGAAAGCATTGAGCCCACAAGTCCTTTGTGAGCTAGCTAACCAACTTTAGCTATTGTAGCTAACTAGCCAACCAAGGTGCCTAACTAGCTATCCCACAAGGCAATATTTAGCTAGCTAGTTAACATTAGCTCACCATTCGTGTAGTCAGACTTTTCTAAGTGGTGACATACTAGCTAACCAACTAACATTGCCATGGTGCCCGCCTAACGTTAGTTAGCAAGTCTGACTACACGAACGGTGAGTTAACATTAACTATTGAGTTAAATATCCCTTCTCTGGTGGGCTAACGCTAGCTAGCATGTCACCATGTGAAAGAGTAGCTGGCTAGCTCACTGAAGACTTGTCATTAAAAAATGTCTCAACAGTCATGCTTCTAGCCTATGCTGGTTTTCTTTTTACTTGTAAAGAAAGTAATGTATGTTGTACATGTAACTACAGTTGTTGGTTATCTCGCTAATATTCATAAGCACCATGTTAACCACCGATCTTTGACTTAACCAAAATGCCTTGTTAGTAACTAGCAAACGACTGCAGCGATGCCTCTCACTTACAAAGGTTGGAAAACGATCAAATCAGAGCAGATAGCACAGTACGATCCTTGCTTCTGATCGATGGAGAGACCTAAGGTTAACAAGTTCGCTACAAAGGCAGAGGGAAATAAAAAAATATAGATATTTTTTAAACATGTTAAGATAGCTAGCTAGGTAATTTGAAAAATGCTAAAACAACACCACACAAGAAACACAATATCAATTATTTACAGGAGAAACTAAAAAGGCTATAATATCTACACTACTTGCTAGGGTATTTGATACTTGTCGATGAGTTTGCATGGAGAAATTTGCCTTGAGGGATGACATCAAAGCTTGTGACAAGATGTGTAGTTCTGTGCCACACTAGTGGATAATTAGTCTTGTTTTTAGGGGCTAATTACAGACAAATATATAAAGTTACTTTGTACGATAGAGATTTGCACGGTTATCGAAACGTCACGCCGGGGTAAGACTACGCGAAACACAGACCTTATATGAAGTAGTTATAAAATCCCCTATGGAAAAAGGAATGGTAAAAGAACGATTGGAACCATTCCCGGGATTTACTGCTAGGTTTTATTGGTAGTATGATTCATACTGTGGTACTCAATTGGCTACTAGGTAGGGAGACGACAATATTGGAGAGGATTTATACCATCCCTTTCTCTGGTTCACACTCCAGTCCAGTTGGTGGCGGTAATGCACCTTAAAGCTGGTTGCCAACCACCATAAAAAAATCAACAGAATAAGACTAGATACTTCCAACTCCGGTGAGCAATCTTCTGGTCAGACTTCAGAGGTACGCACAAAACCCACTGCTTCCGAGTATATTACTCACTAAATTCCAGTCTCTAGATAACAAGGTAGATGAAATTAGGGCAATGTCAACAAAACAAAAGAAATGATCGTGGACTTCAGGAAACAGCGGAGGGAGCATCCCCCTATCCACATCGATGGAACAGTAGTGGAGGAGGTGAAAAGTTTTAAGTTCCTCGGCGTACACATCACGGACAAACTGAAATGGTCCACCCACACAGACAGTGTGGAGAAGAAGGTGCAACGGCCCCTCTTCAACCTCAGGAGGCTGAAGAAATGTGGCTTGTCACCTAAAACCCTCACAAACATTTACAGATGCACAATTGAGAGTATCCTGTCGGGCTGCATCACCACCAGAGGGTGGTGCGGTCTGACCAACGCATCGCCGGGGGCAAACTACCTGCCCTCCAGCACACCTACAGCACCCGATGTCACAGGAAGGCCAAAAAGATTATCAAGGACAACAACCACCCGAGCCACTGCCTGTTCACGCCGCTACCATCCAGAAGGCGAGATCAGTACAGGTGCCTCAAAGCTGAGACCGAGAGACTGAAAAACAGCTTCTATCTTTAAACAGCCATCACTAACAGAGAGGCTGCTGCCTACATACAGACTTGAAATCATTGGCCACTTTAATAATGTTTACATATCTTGCATTACTCATCTCATATGTATATACTGTATTTTATACCATCTATTGCATCTTTCCTATGCCGCTCTGACATTTCTCATCCATATATTTATATGTACATATTCTTATTCCAATCCTTTACTTATATTTATGTGTATTTGGTAGTTGTTTGGGCATTTTTAGATTACATATTAGATATTACTGCATTGTCGGAACTAGAAACACAAGCATTTCGCTACACCTGCAATAACATCTGCTAACCATATGTATGTGACCAATACAATTTGATTTGATGATACACAGTAGGAAGCGCTTCAAAAGGAAGGAACACCCCAATCAGGCACGCAAAACGGTCTTGAGTGGCAACAAATCTGCCCATTCAGCTGATTCGCTTTCCATACACCCACCCTTTCGACACACCCACTCGCCCATAATCCGGTCGCCATATTGGGCTGCAGTTTACCATACTTGAAGGAGAATTGCCGCGTTCACAACCCCTGGGAAGTCGGAAATCTCACTTCCGATTTCAGAGCGTTCAAAACAACTGGATACTCGGGGAAAAAATGAGCTCCAACTTGGAAAAATAGTTTGAAAAGTCATCCGAATTGGGATTTCAAGTCGGAAACTCGGGCATCTTCCTAGAGCTCCGTCCTAAAGATCACTGGCGTCATGATTTGACCTTATTTTCCCGAGTTCCCAGTTATTTTGACCGCAGAAAATTTCAGCAGTCGTCATATCTCGTGCCATGACGTCATCAGAGGAGCCCCTCCTTGTGTGATGTCGCATTCAAGACAACTTGGGAAATTTGAACTCGGAAATCCCCAACATGCGAATTTCATGGCAACTGGGAACTCGGAAAAAATATGAGTTACGACTGGGAAAAGTAGTTTTTTAACAGTCATCCGACTCGGAAACTCTGGTATTCCTTGAGCTCCAACTTTCCTACCTAAAGATCACCGAAGTCACAATATTACCTCGTTTTTTCCGAGAACTCAGTAGTCTTGAACGCACCATAACTATTATCGGAAAGTCGGTGTGCACTCTGGTGTCTTGAGTTTTTGTGTTTTCTTAATTTAAGTCAGTTTGTGTTTTAACCTTACGCCGTAACGTGTTGCAATATAATTTCGCAGTTAGTGCCATAGTTGTTCATTAACCTACACAATTTGAAACGGCTTGAAATCTGTTTGAATCTACCTGGAATAGGCGGACGGACCACCGAGATGGATTTCAGCTAACGTTAGCTTAGCCTAAAGCAGCTAACGAACCGGGCTAATTTATTTAGCCACTTCAACCTGGACTATAACGTTATCGTGAACACTTTGTTTTCAGCGGACTTATTTTCAAACTCACTGCCCTTTTTTTTTTTTGTTGAGGATCCAACTTCACTTTCGGAGGCCAACTACCTACCTGTAACCCAGGAAGGAGAGACCGACAGAGAGAGAAGGAAAGTGCTGTCATTGTCTGGTTGAGCTGACCCAATACCCAATATGTTGTCCAATAGCGGGACCCAGCCTCTGTTCCCACCGACCCAGGGCCCAGCTAACCCGGCGGGCCAACCTAACCCGCCCCCTTCGGGTCACCTCTCACAGTTTCATGTGAAACCGACCCTACAGATCAAGAAGAACGCAATAACGGACGAGTACAAAGTGACCAGTCAGGTACTGGGACACGGCATCAATGGAAGGGTGCTGGAGATCTTCCACAAGAAAAGCGGAGACAAATACGCCCTCAAGGTAATATCATAGATTAACGGGGAAGTTTGTTATACATATCTAGTAGTCTGTTGGATAAGAAGTTGTTTTAGCTACACTTTCAATGTCCCGCTATAGTTTTGTTGAAACAGTGCGACTTGGTCATATTTTTATTTTTTGACAGAGTAACTAACTGACATGTTTGCTGTAACTAAGAATAAACAGTGTTAGTAAACAATCAACATTTTAAATATAGGTGTGTTGAGAACAAAGGCTGCTTTCCCTCATTATTCTCTCCTGTCTGTTAACCGTTAATTTAACTAGGCAAGTCAGTTAAGAACATATTCTAATGATTGATCAGCAGACAGAATGATGGGCAGCAGATCTGATAGGCCTTATTGATCACTCCGCTCTCTCTCTCTCGCTCTCCTGCTGTGACGTCATCACTATACTATACGCTGGTCTGCTTTCAGTATGGAACAATGGTGTACAAAGTTCAAATTTAAATGAATACAGTGGTGTTCTGATGACAAGTTGAAAATTGGGGAGGGGTTGGGTACCGCTGTCACCATGGCCACTGCCCTTTTTAAATACATCACTCATGGCTTCAAGCCACACTACACCATACACCCAACAAACAGTGCAAATGTAAGTCTGTTTGAGAATGTTGCAGAACGTCACTCAAACATTTAATCGAACTGAACGCACCAGTGGCGTGATGTCATTAGCTGACTCCATGAGCGTCACCCTGGTCAAGCTCTCTAATCTCACCAGACACTTCTGACAAATCCTCTAATCTCACCTTGACACTTCTGACAAATCCTCTAATCTCACCAGACACTTCTGACAAATCCTCGGAAGGTCTGGTTAATCAACAAGTCAAAAGTGGCCATCGTTAACACAACAGAAAGATTGATAAAACGTCCCGGGCCATCCCTTTGACTATTGACAAGGCATTACCTCACACCCCTGTAGACCAGATTTGAGTCGCTGCAGGTTTATTTGCATTTAGCCTGGGGGGGGCAAGGTTAGACAACAATTAGGCCTAGTTGAATCCAGTGTTTTAGTGACGGGCTGGAGGAAATACCTGCACATCTAGTGGTTGTCCAGGACCAATTGAAGAAGGCTGACGTAGGTTAGGCTAATATTGTTTCTAACCAGACCATTAAACGCTGTTATGAAGTCATAGTCAAAGTCGTTCATGGTTATCTGATCCAACTAATGGTTGTCCAGACTAAAGACCACAATCAGTCGATACAGACCTGACAGTAGAAAGACAGAAGTTGTAGGTTCTAGCTATGAATTATTTCATTACACCATTAGAACAAGTCCTGCCATGCCAGCTTGTCTCCCGACAGTAGCTGACGTCAACATTACACTGAGTCACTGTCTGGCAACGTCCCCAGGCATGGAGAGCAGACTGACTGGGGAAGAGGTGTGTGTACGTGAGAGACACTGTCTGGTCATAGCCTCGTCATGAAACCGCTTTCCCTAAAACGGGAAGCCTGGGGAAGTTCCCTGGCAGAAATCAGCTGAAGAGGGGTTATACCCGGTGTAAAATCAATGACTCCTCAAAGTACGTCAAGCCAATCAAATACCTTGCTGCTACGTACGGCTCACCAGGGTAGTGCTGTAGGAGCTGCAGTGAGGAGTAAATGTCAACAAAACAAGCACTGCTGACTAAACATTTTGGAATGTTTGCAGTGTGCTGGTTTTCATAGCATTTCTTTGTTTATTTATTTTATTTCACCTTTATTTAGCCAGGTAGGCCAGTTGAGAACAAGTTCTCATTTACAATTACAGTTATTTGAAGATCACCTGGAGCAACGGGAGGAATTGTATATAATGCTGGCCATATATTCATTATTAATTTGAACATTTCTGGATTGATATTTGACTGTAAAGGCTTTGCATGAGGGACCAGAAGCAAGCCACAATTTGGTTTGTTTTGAGAAAAGTCTGTTAACCTACCTAGGTATAGCGAGCTACCGATAGCTACTAGCTAGTTCAATTCCTCTCACGATTATAAAGCCAACAGCGTTTGTATAGAAACAGCCTTATATTGACCTAAACGTGAGGCCAGTATCTAGCTCCGGGATGGGTAACTTCAGTCCTCATGGTGCAAATTGCATTTTGGCAAATGTTTGAAAATGCTGTTTTATTAGTCTTTCCTGTCCTGAGCAGTCCCTGTCCCTAACCCTAACCCTAACCCTAACCCTAACCCTAACCCTAACCCTAACCCTAACCCTAACCCCCTCATGGGTTATGGACCCACAATTCATAGGAGTTGGGTAAATTTAAATCTTACAGGTCACATTGTTCGACACCACATTTCCCTAAACTTAACCCTGCCCCCCCCCCCACACACACACACACACACACACACACACACACACGAGGAAGTGAGAGCAGAGTGTTTAGTAAAGAGGGGTGGAGGTGTCAGAGAAACACTTCCTCCCTCTCGTATTCCCCCCTCAAAAGAAAATAGACCAACACTCATTAGAAGATGGTGGCTGACCACCGAACATCGGCCACCATTTCCTATTGATTTTCCGGGTTATTCAACACGTTGTAGCGGTCTGCTGTCGTATGCTACCTGAAGCATCTCAGAGCACCTGGGGAGAACACCATTCTAGACAGAGCACCTGGGGAGAACACCATTCTAGACAGAGCACCTGGGGAGAACACCATTCTAGACAGAGCACCTGGGGAGAACACCATTCTAGGCAGAGCACCTGGGGAGAACACCATTCTAGACAGAGCACCTGGGGAGAACACCATTCTAGACAGAGCATCTGGGGAGAACACCATTCTAGACAGAGCACCTGGGGAGAACACCATTCTAGACAGAGCACCTGGGGAGAACACCATTCTAGACAGAGCACCATTCTAGACAGAGCACCATTCTAGACAGAGCACCATTCTAGACAGAGCACCTGGGGAGAACACCATTCTAGGCAGAGCACCTGGGGAGAACACCATTCTAGACAGAGCACCTGGGGAGAACACCATTCTAGACAGAGCACCTGGGGAGAACACCATTCTAGACAGAGCACCTGGGGAGAACACCATTCTAGACAGAGCACCATTCTAGACAGAGCACCTGGGGAGAACACCATTTTAGGCAGAGCACCTGGGGAGAACACCATTCTAGGCAGAGCACCATTCTAGACAGAACACCATTCTAGACAGAGCACCTGGGGAGAACACCATTCTAGGCAGAGCACCTGGGGAGAACACCATTCTAGGCAGAGCACCTGGGGAGAACACCATTCTAGGCAGAGCACCATTCTAGACAGAACACCATTCTAGACAGAGCACCTGGGGAGAACACCATTCTAGGCAGAGCACCTGGGGAGAACACCATTCTAGGCAGAGCACCTGGGGAGAACACCATTCTAGGCAGAGCACCATTCTAGACAGAACACCATTCTAGACAGAGCACCTGGGGAGAACACCATTCTAGGCAGAGCAAGTGGGGAGAACACCATTCTAGGCAGAGCAAGTGGGGAGAACACCATTCTAGGCAGAGCACCTGGGGAGAACACCATTCTAGGCAGAGCACCATTCTAGACAGAACACCATTCTAGACAGAGCACCTGGGGAGAACACCATTCTAGACAGAGCACCTGGGGAGAACACCATTCTAGACAGAGCACCTGGGGAGAACACCATTCTAGGCAGAGCAAGTGGGGAGAACACCATTCTAGGCAGAGCACCTGGGGAGAACACCATTCTAGGCAGAGCACCTGGGGAGAACACCATTCTAGGCAGAGCACCTGGGGAGAACACCATTCTAGGCAGAGCACCATTCTAGACAGAACACCATTCTAGACAGAGCACCTGGGGAGAACACCATTCTAGACAGAGCACCTGGGGAGAACACCATTCTAGGCAGAGCACCTGGGGAGAACACCATTCTAGGCAGAGCACCTGGGGAGAACACCATTCTAGACAGAGCACCTGGGGAGAACACCATTCTAGGCAGAGCACCATTCTAGACAGAACACCATTCTAGACAGAACACCATTCTAGACAGAGCACCTGGGAGAACACCATTCTAGGCAGAGCACCTGGGGAGAACACCATTCTAGGCAGAGCACCATTCTAGACAGAGCACCTGGAGAGAGCACCATTCTAGACAGAGCACCTGGGGAGAACACCATTCTAGGCAGAGCACCATTCTAGACAGAACACCATTCTAGACAGAACACCATTCTAGACAGAGCACCTGGGAGAACACCATTCTAGGCAGAGCACCATTCTAGACAGAACACCATTCTAGACAGAACACCATTCTAGGCAGAGCAAGTGGGGAGAACACCATTCTAGGCAGAGCAAGTGGTGAGAACACCATTCTAGGCAGAGCACCTGGGGAGAACACCATTCTAGGCAGAGCACCTGGGGAGAACACCATTCTAGGCAGAGCACCTGGGGAGAACACCATTCTAGGCAGAGCACCATTCTAGACAGAACACCTGGGGAGAACACCATTCTAGACAGAGCACCTGGGGAGAACACCATTCTAGGCAGAGCACCTGGGGAGAACACCATTCTAGACAGAGCACCTGGGGAGAACACCATTCTAGGCAGAGCACCTGGGGAGAACACCATTCTAGGCAGAGCACCTGGGGAGAACACCATTCTAGGCAGAGCACCATTCTAGACAGAACACCATTCTAGACAGAACACCATTCTAGACAGAGCACCTGGGAGAACACCATTCTAGGCAGAGCACCTGGGGAGAACACCATTCTAGGCAGAGCACCATTCTAGACAGAGCACCTGGGGAGAACACCATTCTAGACAGAGCACCTGGGGAGAACACCATTCTAGGCAGAGCACCTGGGGAGAACACCATTCTAGACAGAACACCATTCTAGACAGAACACCATTCTAGACAGAACACCATTCTAGACAGAGCACCTGGGAGAACACCATTCTAGACAGAGCACCTGGAGAGAGCACCATTCTAGGCAGAGCACCTGGGGAGAACACCATTCTAGGCAGAGCAAGTGGGGAGAACACCATTCTAGGCAGAGCACCTGGGGAGAACACCATTCTAGGCAGAGCACCTGGGGAGAACACCATTCTAGGCAGAGCACCTGGGGAGAACACCATTCTAGGCAGAGCACCATTCTAGACAGAACACCATTCTAGACAGAGCACCTGGGGAGAACACCATTCTAGACAGAACACCATTCTAGACAGAGCATCTGGGGAGAACACCATTCTAGACAGAGCACCATTCTAGACAGAACACCATTCTAGACAGAGCACCTGGGAGAACACCATTCTAGACAGAGCACCTGGGAGAACACCATTCTAGACAGAGCACCTGGGAGAACACCATTCTAGGCAGAGCACCTGGGGAGAACACCATTCTAGACAGAGCACCTGGGGAGAACACCATTCTAGACAGAGCACCTGGGGAGAACACCATTCTAGACAGAGCACCTGGGGAGAACACCATTCTAGGCAGAGCACCTGGGGAGAACACCATTCTAGACAGAGCACCTGGGGAGAACACCATTCTAGACAGAGCATCTGGGGAGAACACCATTCTAGACAGAGCACCTGGGGAGAACACCATTCTAGACAGAGCACCTGGGGAGAACACCATTCTAGACAGAGCACCATTCTAGACAGAGCACCATTCTAGACAGAGCACCATTCTAGACAGAGCACCATTCTAGACAGAGCACCTGGGGAGAACACCATTCTAGGCAGAGCACCTGGGGAGAACACCATTCTAGACAGAGCACCTGGGGAGAACACCATTCTAGACAGAGCACCTGGGGAGAACACCATTCTAGACAGAGCACCTGGGGAGAACACCATTCTAGACAGAGCACCATTCTAGACAGAGCACCTGGGGAGAACACCATTTTAGGCAGAGCACCTGGGGAGAACACCATTCTAGGCAGAGCACCATTCTAGACAGAACACCATTCTAGACAGAGCACCTGGGGAGAACACCATTCTAGGCAGAGCACCTGGGGAGAACACCATTCTAGGCAGAGCACCTGGGGAGAACACCATTCTAGGCAGAGCACCATTCTAGACAGAACACCATTCTAGACAGAGCACCTGGGGAGAACACCATTCTAGGCAGAGCACCTGGGGAGAACACCATTCTAGGCAGAGCACCTGGGGAGAACACCATTCTAGGCAGAGCACCATTCTAGACAGAACACCATTCTAGACAGAGCACCTGGGGAGAACACCATTCTAGGCAGAGCAAGTGGGGAGAACACCATTCTAGGCAGAGCAAGTTGGGAGAACACCATTCTAGGCAGAGCACCTGGGGAGAACACCATTCTAGGCAGAGCACCATTCTAGACAGAACACCATTCTAGACAGAGCACCTGGGGAGAACACCATTCTAGACAGAGCACCTGGGGAGAACACCATTCTAGACAGAGCACCTGGGGAGAACACCATTCTAGGCAGAGCAAGTGGGGAGAACACCATTCTAGGCAGAGCACCTGGGGAGAACACCATTCTAGGCAGAGCACCTGGGGAGAACACCATTCTAGGCAGAGCACCTGGGGAGAACACCATTCTAGACAGAACACCATTCTAGACAGAGCACCTGGGGAGAACACCATTCTAGACAGAGCACCTGGGGAGAACACCATTCTAGGCAGAGCACCTGGGGAGAAAACCATTCTAGGCAGAGCACCTGGGGAGAACACCATTCTAGACAGAGCACCTGGGGAGAACACCATTCTAGGCAGAGCACCATTCTAGACAGAACACCATTCTAGACAGAACACCATTCTAGACAGAGCACCTGGGAGAACACCATTCTAGGCAGAGCACCTGGGGAGAACACCATTCTAGGCAGAGCACCATTCTAGACAGAGCACCTGGAGAGAGCACCATTCTAGACAGAGCACCTGGGGAGAACACCATTCTAGGCAGAGCACCATTCTAGACAGAACACCATTCTAGACAGAACACCATTCTAGACAGAGCACCTGGGAGAACACCATTCTAGGCAGAGCACCATTCTAGACAGAACACCATTCTAGACAGAACACCATTCTAGGCAGAGCAAGTGGGGAGAACACCATTCTAGGCAGAGCAAGTGGTGAGAACACCATTCTAGGCAGAGCACCTGGGGAGAACACCATTCTAGACAGAGCACCTGGGGAGAACACCATTCTAGACAGAGCACCTGGGGAGAACACCATTCTAGGCAGAGCAAGTGGGGAGAACACCATTCTAGGCAGAGCACCTGGGGAGAACACCATTCTAGGCAGAGCACCTGGGGAGAACACCATTCTAGGCAGAGCACCTGGGGAGAACACCATTCTAGACAGAACACCATTCTAGACAGAGCACCTGGGGAGAACACCATTCTAGACAGAGCACCTGGGGAGAACACCATTCTAGGCAGAGCACCTGGGGAGAACACCATTCTAGGCAGAGCACCTGGGGAGAACACCATTCTAGACAGAGCACCTGGGGAGAACACCATTCTAGGCAGAGCACCATTCTAGACAGAACACCATTCTAGACAGAACACCATTCTAGACAGAGCACCTGGGAGAACACCATTCTAGGCAGAGCACCTGGGGAGAACACCATTCTAGGCAGAGCACCATTCTAGACAGAGCACCTGGAGAGAGCACCATTCTAGACAGAGCACCTGGGGAGAACACCATTCTAGGCAGAGCACCATTCTAGACAGAACACCATTCTAGACAGAACACCATTCTAGACAGAGCACCTGGGAGAACACCATTCTAGGCAGAGCACCATTCTAGACAGAACACCATTCTAGACAGAACACCATTCTAGGCAGAGCAAGTGGGGAGAACACCATTCTAGGCAGAGCAAGTGGTGAGAACACCATTCTAGGCAGAGCACCTGGGGAGAACACCATTCTAGGCAGAGCACCTGGGGAGAACACCATTCTAGGCAGAGCACCTGGGGAGAACACCATTCTAGGCAGAGCACCATTCTAGACAGAACACCTGGGGAGAACACCATTCTAGACAGAGCACCTGGGGAGAACACCATTCTAGGCAGAGCACCTGGGGAGAACACCATTCTAGACAGAGCACCTGGGGAGAACACCATTCTAGGCAGAGCACCTGGGGAGAACACCATTCTAGGCAGAGCACCTGGGGAGAACACCATTCTAGACAGAGCACCTGGGGAGAACACCATTCTAGGCAGAGCACCATTCTAGACAGAACACCATTCTAGACAGAACACCATTCTAGACAGAGCACCTGGGAGAACACCATTCTAGGCAGAGCACCTGGGGAGAACACCATTCTAGGCAGAGCACCATTCTAGACAGAGCACCTGGGGAGAACACCATTCTAGACAGAGCACCTGGGGAGAACACCATTCTAGGCAGAGCACCTGGGGAGAACACCATTCTAGACAGAACACCATTCTAGACAGAACACCATTCTAGACAGAACACCATTCTAGACAGAGCACCTGGGAGAACACCATTCTAGACAGAGCACCTGGAGAGAGCACCATTCTAGGCAGAGCACCTGGGGAGAACACCATTCTAGGCAGAGCAAGTGGGGAGAACACCATTCTAGGCAGAGCACCTGGGGAGAACACCATTCTAGGCAGAGCATCTGGGGAGAACACCATTCTAGGCAGAGCACCTGGGGAGAACACCATTCTAGGCAGAGCACCATTCTAGACAGAACACCATTCTAGACAGAGCACCTGGGGAGAACACCATTCTAGACAGAACACCATTCTAGACAGAGCATCTGGGGAGAACACCATTCTAGACAGAGCACCATTCTAGACAGAACACCATTCTAGACAGAGCACCTGGGAGAACACCATTCTAGACAGAGCACCTGGGAGAACACCATTCTAGACAGAGCACCTGGGAGAACACCATTCTAGGCAGAGCACCTGGGGAGAACACCATTCTAGACAGAGCACCTGGGGAGAACACCATTCTAGACAGAGCACCTGGGAGAACACCATTCTAGACAGAGCACCTGGGGAGAACACCATTCTAGGCAGAGCACCATTCTAGACAGAGCACCATTCTAGACAGAACACCATTCTAGACAGAGCACCTGGGAGAACACCATTCTAGACAGAACACCATTCTAGACAGAGCACCTGGGAGAACACCATTCTAGACAGAACACCATTCTAGACAGAGCACCTGGGAGAACACCATTCTAGACAGAACGCCATTCTAGACAGAGCACCTGGGAGAACGCCATTCTAGACAGAGCACCTGGGGAGAACACCATTCTAGACAGAGCACCTGGGAGAACACCATTCTAGACAGAGCACCTGGGGAGAACACCATTCTAGACAGAGCACCTGGGAGAACACCATTCTAGACAGAGCACCTAACTCCCAGGCTAGCAGTGAGTTATTGGAGCTAACATGATGCAGCCCAGACTCCCAGGCTAGTAGTGAGTTAGTGGAGCTAACATGATGCAGCCCAGACTCCCAGGCTAGTAGTGAGTTAGTGGAGCTAACATGATGCAGCCCAGACTCCCAGGCTAGCAGTGAGTTATTGGAGCTAACATGATGCAGCCCAGACTCCCAGGCTAGTAGTGAGTTAGTGGAGCTAACATGATGCAGCCCAGACTCCCAGGCTAGTAGTGAGTTAGTGGAGCTAACATGATGCAGCCCAGACTCCCAGGCTAGCAGTGAGTTAGTTGAGCTAACATGATGCAGCCCAGACTCCCAGGCTAGTAGTGAGTTAGTGGAGCTAACATGATGCAGCCCAGACTCCCAGGCTAGCAGTTAGTTAGTGGAGCAGGCAGAGTGCACTACGATAAGGGGTCTGATATAAACAGTTTTGACACATTTTTCAGAAGTACCGAAACGAACATATACTAGTATCTAAAAATTACAGAAGTTTCGGTAGACCGAATATGTGTGTTGATGGATGGGGACTACAGCTCTTATGCCAGAGAGTGTCAGAGACTGCCTGGGGGGCTGCTGGTAACACTCCTCTGCCCGGTAAGCTCTCCTGACACCTGATGGGATAGCTGTCAAAGCAGTGACACAGATATCAGCTCCACACCAGGATATTACACTGCAGATTAGTATCCATCGGAGAGAGAGAGAGAGAGAGAGACTGAGAAAGGAATGGAGGGATAGGTGTTTATGTGATACGGCATGGACAGAGGAGAAATCAAAGGCCTCGACTGAGAACCAACCTCTACGTTCGAGATGCTTCAGGTAGCATACGACAGCAGACCGCTACAACGTGTTGAATAACCCGGAAAATCAATAGGAAATGGTGGCCGATGTTCGGTGGTCAGCCACCATCTTCTAATGAGTGTTGGTCTATTTTCTTTTGAGGGGGGAATACGAGAGGGAGGAAGTGTTTCTCTGACACCTCCACCCCTCTTTACTAAACACTCTGCTCTCACTTCGTGTGTGTGTGTGTGTGTGTGTGTGTGTGTGTGTGTGTGTGGGGGGGGGGGGGGGCAGGGTTAAGTTTAGGGAAATGTGGTGTCGAACAATGTGACCTGTAAGATTTAAATTTACCCAACCCCTATGAATTGTGGGTCCATAACCCATGAGGGTGTCCACACACTGCTCAGGACAGGAAAGACTACTAAAACGGCACTTTCAAACATTTGCCAAAATGCAATTTGCGGGTAAACACCATTCCAGACAGGGCACCTGGGGAGAACACCATTCTAGACAGGGCACCTGGGGAGAACACCATTCCAGACAGAGCACCTGGGTAGAACACCATTCCAGACAGGGCACCTGGGGAGAACACCATTGTAGACAGGGCACCTGGGGAGAACACCATTGTAGACAGAGCACCTGGGGAGAACACCATTCTAGACAGAGCACCTGGGGAGAACACCATTCTAGACAGGGCACCTGGGGAGAACACCATTCTAGACAGGGCACCTGGGGAGAACACCATTCTAGACAGGGCACCTGGGGAGAACACCATTCTAGACAGGGCACCTGGGGAGAACACCATTCTATACAGGGCACCTGGGGAGAACACCATTCCAGACAGGGCACCTGGGGAGAACACCATTCTAGACAGAGCACCTGGGGAGAACACCATTCTAGACAGAGCACCTGGGGAGAACACCATTCTAGACAGGGCACCTGGGTAGAACACCATTCTAGACAGAGCACATGGGTAGAACACCATTCTAGACAGAGCACCTGGGGAGAACACCATTCCAGACAGAGCACCTGGGGAGAACTCCATTCCAGACAGAGCACCTGGGGAGAACACCATTCGAGACAGAGCACCTGGGTAAAACACCATTCGAGACAGAGCACCTGGGTAGAACACCATTCCAGACAGAGCACCTGGGGAGAACTCCATTCCAGACAGAGCACCTGGGGAGAACACCATTCGAGACAGAGCACCTGGGTAAAACACCATTCGAGACAGAGCACCTGGGTAGAACACCATTCTAGACAGAGCACATGGGTAGAACACCATTCTAGACAGAGCACCTGGGGAGAACACCATTCGAGACAGAGCACCTGGGTAAAACACCATTCGAGACAGAGCACCTGGGTAGAACACCATTCTAGACAGAGCACATGGGTAGAACACCATTCTAGACAGAGCACCTGGGGAGAACACCATTCTAGACAGAGCATCTGGGGAGAACACCATTCTAGACAGAACACCATTCTAGACAGAGCACCTGGGGAGAACACCATTCTAGGCAGAGCACCTGGGGAGAACTCCATTCCAGACAGAGCACCTGGGGAGAACACCATTCCAGACAGAGCACCTGGGTAGAACACCATTCTAGGCAGAGCACCTGGGGAGAACACCATTCTAGGCAGAGCACCTGGGGAGAACACCATTCTAGGCAGAGCACCTGGGGAGAACACCATTCTAGGCAGAGCACCATTCTAGACAGAACACCATTCTAGGCAGAGCACCATTCTAGACAGAACACCATTCTAGACAGAGCACCTGGGGAGAACATCATTCTAGACAGAGCACCTGGGGAGAGCACCATTCTAGGCAGAGCACCTGGGGAGAGCACCATTCTAGACAGAGCACCTAGGGAGAACACCATTCTAGACAGAGCACCTGGGGAGAACACCATTCTAGACAGAGCACCTGGGGAGAGCACCATTCTAGGCAGAGCACCTGGGGAGAGCACCATTCTAGACAGAGCACCTGGGGAGAGCACCATTCTAGACAGAGCACCTGGGGAGAACACCATTCTAGACAGAGCACCGGGGAGAACACCATTCTAGACAGAGCACCTGGGGAGAACACCATTCTAGACAGATCACCTGGGGAGAACACCATTCTAGACAGGGCACCTGGGGAGAACACCATTCTAGACAGAGCACCTGGGGAGAACACCATTCTAGACAGAGCACCTGGGGAGAACACCATTCTAGACAGAGCACCTGGGGAGAACACCATTCTAGACAGAGCACCTGGGGAGAACACCATTCTAGACAGAGCACCTGATAGCGGTTCCATATTTTTGCAGAGATTAAATGACATAGTGGTGGATCCAATAGGGAAGTAAATGGAAATACATTTGCCGAAGTTATATAATTACACCTGTCTGTACAGAAATACATTTAAATCATTCTAAATACTTTACCAGAAAGCATAACTTAGTCACAGAGGAATCGAGGATCATTAGCTTTTAAAATGGCTTTAGGTTGTTTCATATGACATGCTCATAGGCCTATTTAGGAAGCCCGTAATTTAGGCAGCACGATTTGCAATTGGTCAGCGGCTGATTAGTGAGTTGCGGCTGTCACTGTAAAACATGTCTTGAGTATGATTTAAATTGTTGAGACGAGAAGAAGGGGAGGTGTATGTGGTGAAGTCTCTCTCCAAAATGGCTCAGCTGTCTCCCGCCAATTCTTGCTCATTTGTTTTCGTTGACTGAATTGTTTGCCCTTCATTTTTTATTTATTTTTTATTTTAAGCAATTCCCCATTTACATATGTCCCCAGTAGTAAATGTACCATTAATCCCAGTGGTTTAGTTATATTCATTTCGGTTCATGTATATATTAATTACAGTCATTTACCGTATAAAACACCTGTCTCCGGATTAAATCTTCAAACTAAGGTCACAGCATCTGTTACAGACAGGGAGAAGCGTTCATCCTTGTATATGGGTAAGATAGTCTAGCTGGCTACATTTTCAGATATTATACGTTTCCATTTTTGTCAATGTCATTTTCATTGCAAGTTAAAGGGTACTGTTAGCTAGCTAGCTAGCTAGCTTTAGCTAGCTGGCTCACTAGCTAAAATTACGTGTATGATCCGTGTATCTCAGAAATACAATTGCATTATTATGGGGCGGCAGGGTAGCGGCAAGTTAGCCTAGTGGTTAGAGTGTTGGACTAGTAACCGAAAGGTTGCAAGTTCGAATCCCCGAGCTGACAAGGTACAAATCTGTCGTTCTGCCCCTGAAATGGCAGTTAACCCACTGTTCCTAGGCCGTCATTGAAAATAAGAATTTGTTCTTAACTGACCTGCCTAGTAAAATTTAAAAAAAAAAAATTAGTTGTAGCCTAATGTTAGCTAGCTATAGTTGGTTAGCTTTAGTTGGTTAGCTTTAGCTACCTGCAGTTTCATGCATGGTGGCAAGCTATGACAATCAGTTTGTATTGCTCGTAGTATGGGTTGGGATCATTTCTGCGTTCAAAATAACTGAGAACTCGGAATTGGGAACTCGGTGATCTTTGACTTCAGTACGTTCAAGACAACTGGCAACTCCAGCTCCGACTGGGGAAGATCGTTTTGAATGGTCATCCAACTCGAGAATTAGAGCCGCGACTTTCCGACCGGAAGATCACTGACATCATGATTTGACCTCGTATTTTTCCAAATTCCCAGTTGTCTTGAAAGCACCATTAGGTTAATTCAGCTGACCACATAGGTTAATTCAGCTAGCTAGCTACGTGTCTAAACAAAAGACTCCACTTCACCAGATGATTACATGACCCATCAAGTTAGCCAGGTGAGTCTGGGGGTGATTACAGCCATATATTGTAGTTCTTGAACACGTCTAGACAATAGTGACCCATCCACTTAGCTAGATGTGTCTGGGGGTGATTATTTCATGACCAGGGGTACACGTCTAGACAATAGTGACCCATCCATTTAGCTAGATGTGTCTGGGGGTGATTACGGCCATCTATTGTATTTCATGAACACGTCTAGACAATAGTGACCCATCCACTTAGCTAGATGTGTCTGGGGGGGTATAGCACTGCTTTCGCACAACCCATCAATTTAGACAAGTGCGTCTGGTTTAAGAATCATCTAATAATTATAAAATATTATTTTTTAAATGTTTGATATTGCTACTATGCAAGTTACCATTTCACCCTACCGTTTGCACCTTCTGTATGCTAAGCATGTGAGACAGTGTGTGTTTACCAGAGATGGTAATGTAAAGATCAACATGACCTGCACCAAAGTCAGATTAGGATAATCAAATCAAATTTTATTTGTCACATACACATGGTTAGCAGATGTTAATGCGAGTGTAGCGAAATGCTTGTGCTTCTAGTTCCGACAATGCAGTAATAACCAACAAGTAATCTAACTAACAATTCCAAAACTAATTTCTTATACACAGTGTAAGGGGATAAAGAATATGTACATAAAGATATGAATGAGTGATGGTGCAGAGCAGCATAAGCAAGATACAGTAGATGGTATCGAGTACAGTATATACATATGAGATGAGTATGTAAACAAAGTGGCATAGTTAAAGTGGCTCGTGATATATGTATTACATAAGGATGCAGTAGATGATATAGAGTACAGTATATACGTATACATATGAGATGAATAATGTAGGGTATGTAAACATTATATTAGGTAGCATTGTTTAAAGTGGCTAGTGATATATTTTCCATTTCCCATCAATTCCCATTATTAAAGTGGCTGGAGTTGAGTCAGTGTGTTGGCAGCAGCCACTCAATGTTAGTGGTGGCTGTTTAACAGTCTGATGGCCTTGAGATAGAAGCTGTTTTTCAGTCTCTCGGACCTCGCCTTCTGGATGATAACAGGGTGAACAGGCAGTGGCTCGGGTGGTTGTTGTCCTTGATGATCTTTATGGCCTTTCTGTAACATTGGGAAGGCCATAAAGATCATCAAGGACAACAACCACTAGACCAAGGACTAGATAGTGTATTTTTGCTTCTACTTTCACCACTATTAGTCTCTGGTTGTTTACTACACTACCTTACCCACTCTGTTTAGTACATGGCCTTTACATGTGAATCCTGAAAGAGATGGGTGGGGCTAAGGCTTAAGAGGGTGTGAACAAATGGGTGTAGACAAAGTACATTCAAGGGCCATTTTCTCAAAAGTGGGGTTACAAGATTATCAACTTTGAAAACATAATTACTTTCCCATTATTCCTCAACTGTAGTGTATGATATACAATTTTTCTAGATCTGAGTCTCTACTTTTAACCAATGTTTTAAAATTTAAAAAAAAAAAACACGTACAGATGTTGCTACATAGAACCGAATCAAGCCGGTCGCTGAGGCCGATTTAATAAAAATAATAATAATAATAATACAAATGATATAAAAAGATTCTAATAAAAATAATTTTACATCTCTCACAGCCAAAGATATTAACATTTTACATTCATCCAATGTCTGTCATGTTTTTGGATAACATGATGACGTCGTCGCTGCTCATGTGATTTTGATCCGTTTAAATCAGATGCAAGCCCGATAAAGACGGTCCATGAATCGAGGTACGCAAATGTGAGTAGAATACCTTGAAAACAACGGTCGGACATCTTGGACGTAGCCTCCAGTTCTTGTTTTACCTCAGTGGTCAATACTCCAAATTCCTGAAGGTCATTTGGGATCTCCTCTGAGAACCCCATTCCCCAAATGGGATCTCCTCTGAGAACCCCATTCCCCAAATGGGATCTCCTCTGAGAACCCCATTCCCCAAATGGGTACTCCTCGGAGAACCCCATTCCCTAAATGGGACCTCCTCGGAGAACCCCATTCCCTAAATGGGACCTCCTCGGAGAACCCCTTTCACCAAATGGGAACTCCTCGGAGAACCCCATTCCCTAAATGGTAGCCTGATAGCGCCACAGTCGACAGTGACACTCAAATCTCAGAGAACGATTAATTATGACCACTTCCTTTCATTTGAATATTCGAGAAAGATGTTGATTTTTTAGGTTTAAAAAAACAACAATATTTTGTTTTTAACTAGCTAGTTATCCACCGTAACTAGCTAGTTAGCTACTCAAACCGATGCTCATAACACTGCGACAGAGTCATCAAAAGGTAGTAGGAGGCTATGTCTGTTCTTACCTTGATCGTCAGTATTAGCTACTCTTTGACCATATGTCTCTTTTCGTCTCACTACAAATAATACATATGTGTCCGGGCAACGTTGTTCTGCACTAAAATGTCTGTTGACTGATGTGAGCTATTGAAAATGCAAACAGCACCTGATGACCAGTTACAGAATATATGACAATTTAAAAAAATTAAAAAAATAACAATAACAACTGTGACAATATGATTGTAATACAGTCCGCATTACTATTCCATATTAACCCGAGACTTTTGCACAAACAAAGAATTTTGGGGGGGACTAGCTGGAGGTTCAGATCTCCTGGAGAGTTTACCCTCCTGTAGCTTATCAACCAGCTAGTGATTAGAATCAGGTGCACTAGATGGTAACTCCAGGAGAGCCCTGTATCAGATCATACTGAGTCTTGAGTCTGTTGACTTTATCTGGTCCGGATTGGAGCATCCTCATCGTGGTACTCCAGACCTCTGGGTCCCGATTGGATCATCCTCATCGTGGTACTCCAGACCTCTGGGTCCTGATTGGATCATCCTCATCGTGGTACTCCAGACCTCTGGGTCCTGATTGGATCCTCCTCATCGTGGTAGAATATCGCAGTATGTCCAACCGACCTCACAACCGCAGACCACATGTAACCACGCTAGCTCAGGACCTTCACCTACCGGCTCAGCCACCTGGACAGCTGATGGAACTTTGGAGTATTTCTGTCTGTAATAAAGCCTTTTTGTGGGGAAAAACTCATTCTGATTGGCTGGGCCTGGCTCCCAAGTGGGTGGACCTATGGCTGGAAGGCGTGCATTGTTGTGATTCTGAACGGGCTAGCAACAATGACACGAAGCTGCCTTGTGGGGACTGGTAGGTGGCTGGTTTCAGTACATTGTGTCTTGTTATTGTTACTTGTTATTGTTATTGTCTTGTGAGGTGTTTTGACTGTCATCATGTTAACAATGCAACAATGTATTTGAGAGACAAAAATTGCTCATTGTGCAAATGTGTTTATGTTTTCAAACATTTTGGACACTAAATATAGTTTACACGTTGTCAACAATCTAAGCCAACCACGTCTGTTTTTCCCCGTAGTTGCACAAGCGTTAGGTTGGTTGCTAAACTTCTCTAGCAACGAATGCAAGAAGAATTAGCAACATGAACCAAAATAATGAAGGACCAGGTTTTTGTACTGTACTTCAACAGCAGATGCACCGACATTGAATGGGTTGATTTAGGAAAAAAATGTGGCCCGAACACACACGCTCCAGTTTAACTGATTTAGCCATGATGGGGGGGGTGTGTGTGTGTGTGTGCAGGGCTGTAGGACATAGAGGTACAGATCTTTTGGATTTTTGTTAAATTATATATACACAAAAGTATGTGGACACCCCTTCAAAGGAGCAACAACGGCTCAACCGCGAATTGGTAGGCCGCACAAGGTCACAGAACGGGACCACTAAGTGCTGATGCGCATAGAACGTCAATATCCCCTGCCCCTGGTTGCAAAACTCACTACCGAGTTCAACTGCCTCTGGAAGCGACGTCAGCACAAGAACTGTTCGTCGGGAGATTCATGAAATGGGTTTCCATGGCCGAGCATCCACACACAAGTCTTAAGATCACCATGCGCAATTCCAAGCGTCGGCTGGAGTGGTGTAAAACACGCCGCCATTAGACCCTGGAGCAGTGATACCGTTCTCTGGTGTGATGAATCACGTTTCACCATCTGGCAGTCTGATGGACGAATCTGGTGATGCCAGGAGAACGCTACCTGCCCCAATGCATAGTGCCAACTGTAAAGTTTGGTGGAAGAGGAATAATGGTCTGGGGCTGTTTTTCATGGTTCGGGCCCCTTGGTTCCAGTGAAGGGAAATCTTAACGCTACAGCATACAATGACCTTCTAGATGATTCTGTGCTTCCAACTTTGTGGCAACAGTTTGGGGAAGGCCCTTTCCTGTTTCAGCATGACAATTCCCCCATGCACAAAGCAAGGTCCATACAGAAATTGTTTGTCGAGATCGTTGTGAAAGAACTTGACTGGCCTGCACAGAGCCCTGACCTCGACCCCATCGAACACCTTTGGGATGAATTTGAACACCGTCTGCGAGCCAGGTCTAATCGCCCAACATCAGTGACCGACCTCACGAATGCTCTTGTGGCTGAATGGAAGCAAGTCCCCGCAGCAATGTTCCAACATCTAGTGGAAAGCCTTCCCAGATGAGTGGAAGCTGTTATAGCAGCAAAGGGGGACCAACTCCATATTAATGGCCATGATTTTGGAATGTGGTGTTCGATGAGCTGGTGTCCACATACTTTTGGTCATGTAGTTTTTATTTATTTCATTTTTCCAACAATTGTTTACAGACAGATTATTTCACTTATAATTGTATCACAATTCCAGTGGGTCAGCAGTTTACATACACTAAGATGACTGTGCCTTTAAACAGCTTGGAAAATTCCAGAAAATGATGTCTGGGCTTTAGAAGCTTCTGAAAGGCTAATTGACATAATTTGAATCAATTGGAGGTGTACCTGTGGATGTAGTTCAAGGCCTACCTTCAAACTCGGTGCCTCTTTGCTTGACATCATGGGGAAATCAAAAATCATCCATAACCTCCCCTCAGAAAATAAATTGTAGACCTCCAAGTCTGGTTCATCCTTGGGAGCAATTTCAAAATGCCTGAAGGTACCACGTTTATCTGTACATACAATAGTACGCAAGTATAAACACCATGGGACCACACAGCCGTCATACCGCTCAGGGAGGAGAGCATCTCCTAGAGATGAATGTACTTCGGTGCAAATCAATGCCGGAACAACAGCAAAGGACCTTATGAAGATGCAGGAGGAAACAGGTACAAAAGTATCTATATCCACAGTAAAATGAGTCCTATATTCAACATAACCTGAAAGATATTACTGCTGTTTGAATTAGAGGTCGACTGATATTTCAACGTCGATACCGATTTTTGGAGGACCAAAAAAGCTAATACCGATTTAATCGGCCAATTTAAAAAAAATAATAATAATAATGATTTTTTTAAATTACAAAAATGATTTGTAATAATGACAATTACAACAATACTGAATGAACACTTATTTTAACTTAATATAATACATCAATAAAATCAATTTAGCCTCAAATAAATAATGAAACATGTTCAATTTGGTTTAAATAATGCAAAAACAAAGTGTTGGAGAAGAAAGTAAAAGTGCAATATGTGCCATGTGAAAAAGCTAACGTTTCAGTTCCTTGCTTAGAACATGAGAACATATGAAAGCAGGTGGTTCCTTTTAACATGAGTCTTCAATATTCCCAGGTAAGAAGTTTTAGGTTGTAGTTATTATAGGACTATTTCCCTCTACCATTTGTATTTCATATACCTTTGACTATTAGATGTTCTTATAGGCACTTTAGTATTGCCAGTGTAACAGTATAGCTTCCGTCCCTCTCCTCGCTCCTCCCTGGGCTCGAACCAGGAACACAACGACAACAGCCACTCTCGAAGCAGCGTTACCCATGCAGAGCAAGGGAAACAACCACCCCAAGGCTGAGTGAGTGACGTTTGAAACGCTATTAGAGCGCTAACTAGCCAGCCATTTCACTTCGGTTACACCAGCCTAATCTCGGGAGTTGATAGGCTTGAAGTCATTAACAGCGCAATGCTTGACGCACAACGAAGAGCTGCTGACAAAACGCACGAAAGTGCTGTTTGAATGAATGTTTACGCGCCTGCTGCTGCCAACCACCGCTCAGTCAGATACTTAGATACTTGTATGCTCAGTCAGATTATATGCAACGCAGGACACGCTAGATAATATCTAGTAATATCATCAACCATGTGTAGTTATAACTAGTGAATATGATTGATTGTTTTTTATAAGATAGGTTTAATGCTAGCTAGCAACTTACCTTGGCTTACTGCATTCGCATAACAGGCAGTCAGTCTCCTTGTGGAGTGCAACAGTCGTTATTGCGTTGGACTAGTTAACTGTAAGGTTGCAAGATTGGTTCCCCCGAGCTGACAAGATGAAAATCTGTCGTTCTGACCTTGAACCAGGCAGTTAACCCACTGTTCCTAGGGTGTCATTGTAAATAAGAATGTGTTCTTAACTGACTTGCCTGGTTAAATAAAGATTAAATAAAGGTGTAAAATCGGTGTCCAAAAATACCGATTTCCTGCCCAAATTAATCGGCCGACCTCTAGTTGGAATACACAAGTATTTCACTACACCCACAATAACATCTGCTAAACATGTGACCAATAACATTTGATTTGAATTAAGCACATTAATCCATTTTACAAGAGCCTAACTGGGATACATAAGCAGAGTGTGAGTTTCAAGTGTAACAATGAGGCGACTCTAAATAACAAACCAACTTTATTTACAAATTAGTAACAATTATTTGTTCCGTCTTTAATAATAATAAATCACTTTATTTGTTTATATATATATTTTGGAGATTATTATTTTGTTTTCAAATAAGGGCCATTCTTGAATGTGGGGTGAGACATTGTTACTAATTTGTAAATAAAGTTGGTTTGTTATTTAGAGTCGCCTCATGGCTCCCAGTCGCGGCCGGCACGGATATTGAACCAGCATCTGTAGCAGGGCAGGTTGCACTGTCTTAGACCTTTTTTTAAAATAAAGTGATTTATTATTATTAAAGACAGAACAAATAATACAACAAATATTGTGGTTAAATTCAAATATACTAATTGATGTAAAAATTTAGTAAAAAAGGTTATCAATTGGAACCTTTTAATAACATGGAAGTGTACAAAAATGTGTTATTGTTATTAACGAGAGGCATCTCTACAGTCCCTGGTTCGAATCCAGGCTGTATCACATTGGGAGTCCCATAGGGAGGGTTTGGCTGGCCGGGATGTCCTTGTCTAAAAGAAAATAGGCAAGGTGGGCTTATGGTTTCTCTCCCTCTAAAAACAACAGTAAATATTTTGGCCTTTATTCAGATTACAATTGCTCACTTTTGTTTCTTTTGAAAACTAAATTATCTTAAATATGGTGATATAATATAGTCTACCCGCTGTGGGCAACTATTTCGCGCTGCTCTGAGACCATTTTATTTTACCTTTATTTAACTCTTTTTATTTTTATTTTACTAGGCAAGTCAGTAAAGAACAAATTCTTATTTTCAATGACGGCCTAGGAACAGTGTTAACTGTTAACTGCCTGTTCAGGGGCAGAACGACAGATTTGTACCTTGTCAGCTCGGGGGTTTGAACTTGCAACCTTCCGGTTACTAGTCCAACGCTCTAACCACTAGGCGTGTGTGTGTGTGTGTGTGTGTGTGTGTGTGTGTGTGTGTGTGTGTGTGTGTGTGTGTGTGTGTGTGTGTGTGTGTGTGTGTGTGTGTGTGTGTGTGTGTGTGTGTGTGTGTGTGTGTGTGTGTGTGTGTGGACTGAATACATTCTTTCTGATAGTCTTTTAATAAAGAAATGTTTTGGTTATCCTGAGCTGGACACCATGTACAATTTTGAGTTTAGTTAATTAGAATAATTTCTCTTGAGATCAAATAATATTTTTAAAATGATGTTTCAGGAATGTAAATCTTATCTGTTTCTAACTCCAGACACAATTTCAGAACACTCTGAGATGGTTTCTGGTGCTTTTTGAGGTGGAACGACTGGTCACCTAGCTGTAATTACTGACTGCCACCCATAGAGGGCGCCACTATACCGCACCACGAACGCAGATATTCCTTTCTCTCTGCCACTACATTACTAGAGACCTTGGTTATAAGGGTAATGTGGATGTATCCTAGAGGTTTGGGTTACTGTGATAAAATGAGAGTACTGTTGATAATGTGACCCAGCTATAAACTAGCATCCTGTCCAGGGGGTGTACTGGTCCATCATGCTGCCTCACTACAGAAACAGGAGATAGACTAGTGTCCTGTCCAGGGGGTGTCCTGCTACATCAAGCTGTCTCCCTACAGAAACAGGAGATAGACTAGTGTCCTGTCCAGGGGGTGTCCTGGTACATCAAGCTGTCTCACTACAGAAACAGGAGATAGACTAGTGTCCTGTCCAGGGGGTGTCCTGGTACATCAAGCTGTCTCTCTACAGAAACAGGAGATAGACTAGTGTCCTGTCCAGGGGGTGTCCTGTACATCAAGCTGTCTCACTACAGAAACAGGAGATAGACTAGTGTCCTGTCCAGGGGGTGTCCTGCTACATCAAGCTGTCTCACTACAGAAACAGGAGATAGACTAGTGTCCTGTCCAGGGGGTGTCCTGGTACATCAAGCTGCCTCACTACAGAAACAGGAGATAGACTAGTGTCCTGTCCAGGGGGTGTCCTGTACATCAAGCTGTCTCACTACAGAAACAGGAGATAGACTAGTGTCCTGTACATCAAGCTGTCTCACTACAGAAACAGGAGATAGACTAGTGTCCTGTCCAGGGGGTGTCCTGGTACATCAAGCTGTCTCACTACAGAAACAGGAGATAGACTAGTGTCCTGTCCAGGGGGTGTCCTGGTACATCAAGCTGCCTCACTACAGAAACAGGAGATAGACTAGTGTCCTGTCCAGGGGGTGTCCTGGTACATCAAGCTGTCTCACTACAGAAACAGGAGATAGACTAGTGTCCTGTCCAGGGGGTGTCCTGTACATCAAGCTGTCTCACTACAGAAACAGGAGATAGACTAGTGTCCTGTCCAGGGGGTGTCCTGCTACATCAAGCTGTCTCACTACAGAACCAGGAGATAGACTAGTGTCCTGTCCAGGGGGTGTCCTGGTACATCAAGCTGTCTCACTACAGAAACAGGAGAGAGACTAGTGTCCTGTCCAGGGGGTGTCCTGTACATCAAGCTGTCTCTCTACAGAAACAGGAGATAGACTAGTGTCCTGTCCAGGGGGTGTCCTGTACATCAAGCTGCCTCACTACAGAAACAGGAGATAGACTAGTGTCCTGGTACATCAAGCTGCCTCACTACAGAAACAGGAGATAGACTAGTGTCCTGTCCAGGGGGTGTCCTGGTACATCAAGCTGTCTCACTACAGAAACAGGAGATAGACTAGTGTCCTGTCCAGGGGGTGTCCTGGTACATCAAGCTGTCTCACTACAGAAACAGGAGATAGACTAGTGTCCTGTCCAGGGGGTGTCCTGTACATCAAGCTGCCTCACTACAGAAACAGGAGGTGGGCTCCTTTTGAGCCTTTCTGGCTTTCACAAGCTTCTTTAACGTGTGTGTGTGTGTGTGTGTGTGTGTGTGTGTATAGATGCTGCAGGACTGTGCGAAGGCTCGGAGGGAGGTGGATCTTCACTGTCGGGCGTCACCCTGTTCCACCATCGTACGCATCGTGGACGTCTTTGAAAACCTCTACCAGGGCAGGAAGTGTCTGCTCATCGTCATGGAATGGTGGGTGCTACACGACACTGCCCGCATTTAAAAATACACACACTTGGGACAAAAAAAAGAGGATTGTGCTAGAAATTCGGGAGACAGTGGTTATATGGTTTGGGCGTAGCCTAACACAAAAACAGAATCATGTCTGTTCTACGAAATATATTCCCAATTTAAATGTTTTCTGATTTTTTTTTACATTTTCTCTATTATGCTGTGACGTTGTGAGGGCCATAGGAGGGAAGGTGTTGAATAATAGTGAAGTCATCAAAACCTATGAAATAATGTATATGGAATCATGTAGTAACCAAAAAAGTGTTAAAAAAATATAAATCGATTTTAGATTATTCAAAGCAGCCACCCTTTGCCTTGATGACAGCTTTGTACACTCTACATGATTCCATATGTGTTATTTCATCGTTTTGATGTTATTATTATATATATTATATTATATATATTCCACAATGTAGAAAATAGTCAAAATAAAGAACCCCTTGAAAGAGTAGGTGTGTCCAAACTTTTGACTGGTACTGTATATAAAAAATAATTATTTGATGGAAAGGTGTATTTGGCCTTACTTCTATTAGCCCATATTGCTATTAGCCCATACTGCTATTAGCCCATACTGCTATTAGCCCATACTGCTATTAGCCCATACTGCTATGAGACCATACTGCTATGAGCCCATAAAAATGCATAAAAGATCTGGAAACATTATTTCTCTACTCCTTCAATTGTATGTGGCATCGCTTTAAATACACTGTTTACAACCAGTTTCATGTTGTTGACAGGCATTACTTTGGAATAGAAACACAAACAAATCATTCATTTTTTAAATATTTTCATATTTATAATAATCAGGATGTTTTGTCTAAAAGTGAAGTCGCCAATTCAACGGCTCAGACACGAGACAAACACGACCGTTCAAAGGTTTGACTTCGACTTTAATATGTCCGTAAACACGCCAGCCGGCCGCTCTGAGGACACGGCTTGGGATGCCGGCAGAGTAGCATGTCGAGTTAAATGAAGCTGATTCGTTTCTCCTAAACCAGGTTCGTTCCGTTGACTTACTGTTCTATTTCCACTTACGAGGCGTGAGAGATATCAAACCACTGAACAAATTCTCTCTCACACACACACACACACCGGGGTGCACATTCTCATGGTGTGGTAATCGCTGTCACTTGGGGATGGTGTTTTTTGTGGTCACAGCATTTACAGCAGTAGCAGCAGTTTTCAATTGCTTTTCATGACTGTCACAGCGTTTGATGTTAGAAGAAATGGCAACATTTCCAATGCATTTTTCTTAATTGTGTTTTGAGGTTGTTGGTTGGTTGAATGGTTCACATGACTGGTGCAGATAATTAATATGGTCTCTCTGTCTGTCAGTTTTTTTTCTCTCTCTCTCTCTCTCTGTTTCTCTCTCTGTTTCTCTCTTTCTCTTTCTTTCTCTCTCTCTCTGTTTCTCTCTCTCTGTTACACTCTCTCTCTGTCTCTCTCTGTTTCTCTCTCTTTTTTTCATCTCTTCTAAGGTCTTGTTTTTTCTTCTGTTTCTCTTTCTGAATGACTGAGACCCCTTGCCCTCTCTGGCAGCTTTCCAGTAAACTAACAAACTAACCCCAGAGAGATGGGAGGGGGGGTGTTGGGGTTAGTTTACTGGAAAGCTGCCAGAGATGACACGTTCTGACAAACACTTGGTTTTGTTTCAGACCCTTCCGCCTGTAGCATGCAGAGCGGTGTGTGTGCGTGGTCTACCTCATCGTGAGAATCGAGATTAGATTTACTATAATTCGGCCCTAACCGTGTGTGTGTGTGTGTGTGTGTGTGTGTGTGTGTGTGTTACAGCATGGATGGGGGAGAGCTGTTCAGTCGTATCCAGGACAGAGGAGACCAGGCCTTCACAGAGAGAGGTAGAACACACACAGACACAGAGGCAAAAACTTTATCTGTTTGCTAACTTTGTGTGTGTATTTCAGAGGCCTCTGACATCATGAAGAGTATAGGAGAGGCCATTCAGTTCCTTCATGCCATCAACATCGCTCACAGAGATGTCAAGGTACCTAACCCCTGTCCCTCGACCTCTAACCCCGCTGACTTGTAAGCTTCCCCTTCTGATATCGCTGACTCTAAAATCTGATTATATAACAATAGTGACAGACCTCCTCGCTCGCTCTCTCTCTCTCTCTCTCTCAGCCAGAGAACCTACTGTATTTATCTAAGAGGCCTAATGCGCTGCTGAAACTGACAGACTTTGGTTTTGCTAAAGAGACCACCACACACAACTCACTGGTCACCCCTTGCTACACACCATACTACGTTGGTAAGGGCACCCACCGACTCACGCACCTCACACTCATCTTGCTTGAACTATACAGAATGTACCATTAGGATAGTTTACGGTCTTGAATTTTCTCTGTCTCTTCAAAGGGCTTTATGTTTACAAATGAAATGAAACAGAACAAAAAAAAAAAACATTAGAAATTAACAGTGAACATTGCAGTGTTTGTATGATCAGCTGCGCCCAGTGTCTTAACAATGTTGCCAATAGTTGTATTACTAATAGTGAGGGGAAGATCAACATTGGTGATATGTATCTCTCTCTCAGCTCCAGAGGTGTTGGGACCAGAGAAGTATGATAAGTCATGTGACATGTGGTCGCTAGGCGTCATCATGTACATCCTGTAAGTAACCTGGCAACCTCACACTCCCATACGGTGGCTTGTGAAAGTATCCACCCCCCCTTTGGCATTTTTCCTGTTTTGTTGCCTTATAACCTGGAATTAAAAATAAAATAAAAATCGGGGGGGGGTTGTATCATTTGATTTACACAACATGACTACCACTTTGCAGATGCAAAATATATGTTTTATTGTGAAAAACTGAAAACTTGAGCGTGCATAACTATTCACCCCCCCCCCCCCCCCCCCAAAGTCAATACTTTGTAGAGTCACCCTTTTGCAGCAAATACAGCTTCAAGTCTCTTGGGGTATGTCTCTATAAGCTTGGCACATCTAGCCACTGGGATGTTTGCCCATTCTTCAAGGCTAAACTGCTCTTTCAAGTTGGATAGGTTCCGCTGGTGTACAGCGATCTTTAAGTCATACCACAGATTCTCAATTGGACTGAGGTCTGGGCTTTGACGAGGCCATTCCAAGACATTTAAATGTTTCCCCTTAAACCACTAGAGTGTTGCTTTAGCAGTATGCTTAAGGTCATTGTCCTGCTGGAAGGTGAACCTCCGTCCCCAGTCTCAAATCTCTGGAAGACTGAAACAGGTTTCCCTCAAGAATTTCCCTGTATTTAGCTCCATCCATCATTCCTTCAATTCTGACCAGTTTACCAGTCCCTGCTGATGAAAAATATGGTGTTCTCGGGGTGATGAGGTGTTTGCGCCAGACATAGCCTTTTCCTTGATGGCCAAAAAGCTCAATTTTAGCCTCATCTGACCAGAGTACCTTCTTCCATATGTTCAGGTTTGTTGTGGTGCCATATTCTTTCCATGTTTAAATAATGGATGTAATGGTGCTCCGTGAGATGCTCAAAGTTTCAGATATTTTTTTCTAACCCAACCCTGATCTGTACTTCTCCACAACTTTGTCCCTGACCTGTTTGGAGAGCTCCTTGGTCTTCATAGTGCCGCTTGCTTGGTGGTGCCCCTTGCTTAGTGGTGTTGCAGACACTAGGGCCTTTCAGAACAGGTGTATATATACTGAGATCATGTGACTCTTAGATTGCACACAGGTGGACTTTATTTAACTAATTATGTGACTTCTGAAGGTAATTGGTTGCACCAGATCTTATTTAGGGGCTTCATAGCAAAGGGGTGAATACATATGCACGCACTACTTTTCAGTTTTTAACTGTTTTTAATTTTTTTGAAACAAGTTATTTTTTGATTTGTCATTTATTATAGGGTTTTAACCCTTTACACTCCTACCTCTATATCTGTATCATTATTCTAGGGTTAACCCTTTACACTCCTACCTCTATCTGTATCATTATTATAGGGTTAACCCTTTACACTCCTACCTCTATATCTGTATCATTATTCTAGGGTTAACCCTTTACACTCCTACCTCTATATCTGTATCATTATTATAGGGTTAACCCTTTACACTCCTACCTCTATATCTGTATCATTATTCTAGGGTTAACCCTTTACACTCCTACTTGTCCTATGTGTTTCTCAGCGGGTTGTGTTTCCTAAATGGGTTGTGTGTTTCTAAACTGAATATTAAATGATTCTAGTCTCATCTCTCCTTCCTTCCAACCTTCTACTCTAACGGTCTGTCCATCTCTCTCTCCTCTCTTCTTTCCCCCCCCCAAGGTTATGTGGTTATCCACCGTTCTACTCTAATGGTCTGTCCATCTCTCTCCTCTCCTCTGTCCCCCCCCAGGTTATGTGGTTATCCACCGTTCTACTCTAACCATGGTCTGGCCATCTCTCCTGGGATGAAGAAGAGAATCAGAATGGGACAGTATGAGTTTCCTAACCCAGAGTGGTCCGACGTATCAGAGGAGGGTAAGTGTGGCTTGTATAGTGGGCTTGTATATTTGATAATTGTTCAGCAGTCTGATGGCTTGGGGGTAGAAGCTGTTCAGCAGTCTGATGGCTTGGGGTTAGAAGCTGTTCAGCAGTCTGATGGCTTGGGGAGGTAGAAGCTGTTCAGCAGTCTGATGGCTTGGGGGTAGAAGCTGTTCAGCAGTCTGATGGCTTGGGGGTAGAAGCTGTTCAGCAGTCTGATGGCTTGGGGGTAGAAGCTGTTCAGCAGTCTGATGGCTTGGGGGTAGAAGCTGTTCAGCAGTCTGATGGCTTGGGGGTAGAAGCTGTTCAGCAGTCTGATGGCTTGGGGGTAGAAGCTGTTCAGCAGTCTGATGGCTTGGGGGTAGAAGCTGTTCAGCAGTCTGATGGCTTGGGGGTAGAAGCTGTTCAGCAGTCTGATGGCTTGGGGGTAGAAGCTGTTCAGCAGTCTGATGGCTTGGGGGTAGAAGCTGTTCAGCAGTCTGATGGCTTGGGGGTAGAAGCTGTTCAGCAGTCTGATGGCTTGGGGGGTAGAAGCTGTTCAGGAATATTTTGGTCCACACTTGGCGCACTTGGTAATTCACATATAGAGTACTTCGCCATCCTGCATTTCCACAATATAAATGTACCTTAATAGTTACTGTGTGTGTGTGTGTAGCCAAGCAGCTCATCAGAACCCTGCTGAAGACCGAGCCCACGCAGAGGATGACCATCACTGAGTTCATGAACCATCCATGGATCAACGTGAGTTTCTCTCTCTCTCCTCTCCCCTGTCAATTCAATTCACGGGGCTTTATTGGCATGGGAAACGTGTGTTAACATTGCCAAAACAAGTGAGGTTGATAATATACAAAAGTGAAATAAACAATAAAAATTAACACTAAACATTACTCACAGAAGAGCGAGACATGATGTCCCAGATGTGCTCAATTGGATTCAGGTCTGGGGAACGGGCGGGCCAGTCCATAGCATCAATGCCTTCCTCTTGCAGGAACTGCTGACACACACCAGCCACATGAGGTCTAGCATTGTCTTGCATTAGGAGGAACCCAGGGCCAACCGCACCAGCATATGGTCTCACAAGGGGTCTGAGGATCTCATCTCGGTACCTAATGGCAGTCAGGCTACCTCTGGCGAGCACATGGAGGGCTGTGCGGCCCCCTAAAGAAATGCCACCCCACACCATGACTGACCCACCGCCAAACCGGTCATGCTGGAGGATGTTGCACGTTCTCCACGGCGTCTCCAGACTCTGTTTAGTTTTTTTTTTAAATACATCTCCAAAAAAATTACACTTTTTTAATTTTTAATTTTACCTTTATTTAACCAGGCAAGTCAGTTAAGAACACATTCTTATTTTCAATGACGGCCTGGGAACAGTGGGTTAACTGCCTGTTCAGGGGCAGAACGACAGATTTGTACCTTGTCAGCTCGGGGGTTTGAACTCACAACCTTCCGGTTACTAGTCCAACGCTCTAACCACTAGGCTACCCTGCCGCCCCAACGAAAAACTACTTTAAGACATGAAGGTCAGTCAATACGGAAAATTTCAAGAACTTTGAAAGTTTCTTCAAGTGCAGTCGCAAAAATCATGAAGCGCTAAGATGAAACTGTCCCTCATGAGGACCGCCACAGGAAAGGAAGACCCAGAGTTACCTCTGCTGCAGGGGATAAGTTCATTACAGTTACCAGCCTCAGAAATTCCAGCCCAAATAAATGCTTCACAGAGTTCAAGTAACAGACACATCTCAACATCAGCTGTTCAGTGGAGACTGCATGAATCTTGCCTTCGTGGTCGAATTGCTGCAAAGGAACCACTACTAAAGGACACCAATAAGAAGAAGAGACTTGCTTGGGCCAAGAAACACGAGCAATGGACTTTAGACCGGTGGAAATTTGAGAGACATTTTTTTGCATTCTGCAGTGATACACCATCACATCTGGTTTGCGCTTAGTGGGACTATCATTTGTTTTTCAACAGGACAATGACCCAACACACCTCCAGGCTGTGTAAGGGCTATTTGACCAAGAAGGAGAGTGATGGTGCTGCATCAGATGACCTGGCCTCCACAATCACCTGACCTCAACCCAATTGAGATGGTTTGGGATGAGTTGAACCTCCGAGTGAAGGAAAGTAGCCAACAAATGCTCAGCATATGTGGGAACTCGTTCAAGACTGTTGGAAAAGCATTCCAGGTGAAGCTGGTTGAGAGAATGCCATGAGTGTGCAAAGCTGTCAAGGCAAATTGTGGCGACTTTAAAGAATCTCATATAAACAAATATTAATTTATTTTATTACACTTTTTTGGTTACTATATGAGTCCATATGTGTTATTTCATAGTGTTGATGTCTTCACTATTATTCTACAATGTAGAAAATAGCAAAAATAAAGAAAAACCCTTGAATGAGTAGGTGTGTCCAATCTTTTGACTGGTACTGTACATATATGTTATTAATTTAACGGAAAACAATTAATATTTTCCATTTGTCACATCCCTAGCGTGTGTGAGTGTGTGTGTCACATCGCGTGTGTGTCTCATCCCTAGTGTGTGTGTCTCATCCCTAGTGTGTGTGTCTCATCCCTAGTGTGTGTCTCATCCCTAGCGCGTGTGTGTCTCCCTAGTGTGTGTGTCTCCCTAGTGTGTGTGTGTGTCTCCCTAGTGTGTGTGTGTCTCCCTAGTGTGTGTGTGTCTCCCTAGTGTGTGTGTGTCTCCCTAGTGTGTGTGTGTCTCCCTAGTGTGTGTGTGTCTCCCTAGTGTGTGTGTGTGTCTCCCTAGTGTGTGTGTGTGTCTCCCTAGTGTGTGTGTGTGTGTGTGTCTCCCTAGTGTGTGTGTGTGTGTCTCCCTAGTGTGTGTGTGTGTGTCTCCCTAGTGTGTGTGTGTGGTGTGTCTCCCTAGTGTGTGTGTGTGTCTCATCCCTAGCATGTGTGTGTGTGTCTGTGTGTCTCATCCCTTGGTGTGTGTGTCTCTGTGTGTGTCTCTGTGTGTGTCTCATCCCTAGTGTGTGTGTGTGTGTGTCTTATCCCTAGCATGTGTGTGTGTCTCTGTGTGTCTCATCCCTTGGTGTGTGTGTCTCATCCCTAGTGTGTGTGTCTCTCTGTGTGTGTCTCATCCCTAGTGTGTGTGTGTGTCTCATCCCTAGTGTGTGTGTGTGTGTGTGTGTCTCATCCCTAGTGTGTGTGTGTCTCATCCCTAGTGTGTGTGTGTGTCTCATCCCTAGTGTGTGTGTGTGTCTCATCCCTAGTGTGTGTGTGTGTGTGTCTCATCCCTAGTGTGTGTGTGTGTGTGTCTCATCCCTAGTGTGTGTGTGTGTCTCATCCCTAGTGTGTGTGTGTGTGTGTCTCATCCCTAGTGTGTGTGTGTGTGTGTGTGTGTCTCATCCCTAGTGTGTGTGTGTGTGTGTGTGTGTGTGTCTCATCCCTAGTGTGTGTGTGTGTGTGTCTCATCCCTAGTGTGTGTGTGTGTGTGTGTCTCATCCCTAGTGTGTGTGTGTCTCATCCCTAGTGTGTGTGTGTGTCTCATCCCTAGTGTGTGTGTGTGTGTCTCATCCCTAGTGTGTGTGTGTGTGTCTCATCCCTAGTGTGTGTGTATGTGTGTGTGTGTGTCTCATCCCTAGTGTGTGTGTGTGTGTGTGTGTGTCTCATCCCTAGTGTGTGTGTGTGTGTGTGTGTCTCATCCCTAGTGTGTGTGTGTGTGTGTGTGTCTCATCCCTAGTGTGTGTGTGTGTGTGTGTGTCTCATCCCTAGTGTGTGTGTGTGTGTGTGTGTCTCATCCCTAGTGTGTGTGTGTGTGTGTGTGTCTCATCCCTAGTGTGTGTGTGTGTGTGTGTGTCTCATCCCTAGTGTGTGTGTGTGTGTGTGTGTCTCATCCCTAGTGTGTGTGTGTGTGTGTGTGTCTCATCCCTAGTGTGTGTGTGTGTGTGTGTGTCTCATCCCTAGTGTGTGTGTGTGTGTCTCATCCCTAGTGTGTGTGTGTGTGTGTGTGTGTCTCATCCCTAGTGTGTGTGTGTGTGTGTGTCTCTCATCCCTAGTGTGTGTGTGTGTGTGTCTCATCCCTAGTGTGTGTGTGTCTCATCCCTAGTGTGTGTGTGTCTCATCCCTAGTGTGTGTCTCATCCCTAGTGTGTGTGTGTGTGTCTCATCCCTAGTGTGTGTGTGTGTGTGTGTGTGTGTGTGTCTCATCCCTAGTGTGTGTGTCTCATCCCTAGTGTGTGTGTGTCTCATCCCTAGTGTGTGTGTGTGTGTGTGTGTGTGTGTGTCTCATCCCTAGTGTGTGTCTCATCCCTATAGTGTGTGTGTGTCTCATCCCTAGTGTGTGTGTCTCATCCCTAGTGTGTGTGTGTGTGTCTCATCCCTATAGTGTGTGTGTGTGTGTGTGTGTGTGTGTGTGTGTGTCTCATCCCTATAGTGTGTGTGTGTCTCATCCCTATAGTGTGTGTCTCTTTCTCTGTAGCAGTCGATGGAGGTTCCCCAGATTCCTCTCCACACCAGGCGAGTTCTGATCGAGGACAGAGATGCTTGGGAGGACCTCAGGGTGAGACTGAATGCATCCTAAATGGAACACTATCCTCTATGTAGTGCACACTAGTCCCCATGTAGTGCACACTAGTCCCCATGTAGTGCACACTAGTCCCCATGTAGTGCACACTAGTCCCCGTGTAGTGCACACTAGTCCCCGTGTAGTGCACACTAGTCCCCGTGTAGTGCACACTAGTCCCCGTGTAGTGCACACTAGTCCCCGTGTAGTGCACACTAGTCCCCGTGTAGTGCACACTAGTCCCCGTGTAGTGCACACTAGTCCCCGTGTAGTGCACACTAGTCCCCGTGTAGTGCACACTAGTCCCCGTGTAGTGCACACTAGTCCCCGTGTAGTGCACACTAGTCCCCGTGTAGTGCACACTAGTCCCTGTGTAGTGCACACTAGTCAAATCAAATCAAATTTTATTTGTCACATACACATGGTTAGCAGATGTTAATGCGAGTGTAGCGAAATGCTTGTGCTTCTAGTTCCGACAATGCAGTAATAACCAACAAGTAATCTAGCTAACAATTCCAAACTATTCCAAAACTACTAGTGATATATTTTACATCAATTCCCATTATTAAAGTGGCTGGAGTTGAGTCAGTGTCAGTGTGTAGGCAGCAGCCACTCAATGTTAGTGGTTGCTGTTTAACAGTCTGATGGCCTTGAGATAGAAGCTGTTTTTCAGTCTCTCGGTCCCAGCTTTGATGCACCTGTACTGACCTCGCCTTCTGGATGATAGCAGGGTGAACATGCAGTGGCTCGGGTGGTTGTTGTCCTTGATGATCTTTATGGCCTTCCTGTAACATCGGGTGGTGTAGGTGTCCTGGAGGGCAGGTAGTTTGCCCCCGGTGATGCGTTGTGCAGACCTCACTACCCTCTGGAGAGCCTTACGGTTGAGGGCGGAGCAGTTGCTGTACCAGGCGGTGATACAGCCCGCCAGGATGCTCTCGATTGTGCATCTGTAGAAGTTTGTGAGTGTTTTTGGTGACAAGCCGAATTTCTTCAGCCTCCTGAGGTTGAAGAGGCGCTGCTGCGCCTTCTTCACGATGCTGTCTGTGTGGGTGGACCAATTCAGTTTGTCTGTGATGTGTATGCCGAGAAACTTAAAACTTACTACCCTCTCCACTACTGTTCCATCGATGTGGATAGGGGGGTGTTCCCTCTGCTGTTTCCTGAAGTCCACAATCATCTCCTTAGTTTTGTTGACGTTGAGTGTGAGGTTATTTTCCTGACACCACACTCCGAGGGCCCTCACCTCCTCCCCGTAGGCCGTCTCGTCGTTGTTGGTAATCAAGTCTACCACTGTTGTGTCGTCCGCAAACTTGATGATTGAGTTGGAGGCGTGCATGGCCACGCAGTCGTGGGTGAACAGATGTTGTTGCCTACCCTCACCACCTGGGGGGCGGCCCGTCAGGAAGTCCAGTACCCAGTTGCACAGGGCGGGGTCGAGACCCAGGGTCTCGAGCTTGATGACGAGCTTGGAGGGTACTATGGTGTTAAATCCAGAGCTGTAGTCTATGAACATCATTCTCACATAGGTATTCCTCTTGTCCAGATGGGTTAGGGCAGTGTGCAGTGTGGTTGAGATTGCATCGTCTGTGGACCTATTTGGGCGGTAAGCAAATTGGAGTGGGTCTAGGGTGTCAGGTAGTGTGGAGGTGATATGGTCCTTGACTAGTCTCTCAAAGCACTTCATGATGACGGAAGTGAGTGCTACGGGGCGGTAGTCGTTTAGCTCAGTTACCTTTGCTTTCTTGGGAACAGGAACAATGGTGGCCCTCTTGAAGCATGTGGGAACAGCAGACTGGTATAGGGATTGATTGAATATGTCCGTAAACACACCAGCCAGCTGGTCTGCGCATGCTCTGAGGGCGCGGCTGGGGATGCCGTCTGGGCCTGCAGCCTTGCGATGGTTAACACGTTTAAATGTTTTACTCACCTCGGCTGCAGTGAAGGAGAGTCCGCATGTTTCAGTTGCAGGCCGTGTCAGTGGCACTGTATTGTCCTCAAAGCGGGCAAAAAAGTTATTTAGTCTGCCTGGGAGCAAGACATCCTGGTCCGTGACGGGGCTGGTTTTCTTTTTGTAATCCGTGATTGACTGTAGACCCTGCCACATACCTCTTGTGTCTGAGCCGTTGAATTGAGATTCTACTTTGTCTCTATACTGACGCTTAGCTTGTTTGATTGCCTTGCGGAGGGAATAGCTGCACTGTTTGTATTCGGTCATGTTTCCGGTCAACTTGCCCTGATTAAAAGCAATGGTTCGCGCTTTCAGTTTCACGCGAATGCTGCCCTCAATCCACGGTTTCTGGTTTGGGAATGTTTTAATCGTTGCTCTTTTTGGGGCCGTCGGTGTCTTGGTAAAGAAAATGTTTAAATATGTCTTCCTACCTAGACGTCAGTGGGATGTTGTTACAGAACGTTGTCTGATGAACTTCCTGTCTGTGTGTCTCTCAGGAGGAGATGAATAGCGCCTTAGCGACCATGAGAGTGGACTATGAGCAAGTCAAGATCAAGACCATTGAGGAGTCCTCCAATCCCCTTCTGATGAAGAGGAGGAAGAAATTACAGCCCTCAGCCAATCACACGGTCCCAGACTCACAGAGACCTGCCCTATGAGACATATATACACACACACACACACACACACACAGGGATACACCCACTCATACGCGTGTTGTAAAACAGAAGCAATAAGGGTTATCGACTCACTGGGGAGTGCATGGATTTTCTTAAAGCATAGAAGTTTATTTTTCATGACCAGTTTTAATGTTTTTAAAAAGCATTTATTTTGATTAATCAATGTTTTTACCTAATCAACCACTCTGCTATGTTCACCTTTTTAAAACAACCAAGAGATTATGAGAAGAACGTATGAGTCCATGGTTTTTCCAAATGACTAAGTCCAAACAGATTTCCTTGTATCAGTTAGTGATAGATTAACAAACCATGTGTGTTATTGAAATGGCTTGTGGGAATGTAAACACACACTTACACATCGAGGTCTGTGACGCCACGCCCCATTCAGAGACATATGAAGCCACGCCCCATTCAGAGACATATGAAGCCACGCCCCATTCAGAGACATATGAAGCCACGCCCCATTCAGAGACATATGAAGCCACGCCCCATTCAGAGACATACGAAGCCACCCCCCGGCCACGCCCCATTCAGAGACGTATGAAGTCACGCCCCATTCAGAGACATATGAAGCCACGCCCCATTCAGAGACATACGAAGCCACCCCCCGGCCACGCCCCATTCAGAGACGTATGAAGTCACGCCCCGGCCACGCCCCATTCAGAGACATATGAAGCCACGCCCCATTCATGAACCACTTTCCCACAGTACAAGGTGAATAGTTGAGTACAGTTCACTTGGCCTCAGCACCCAGCTCGCTGGCTTTCATCCAAAGTCCTTAACCACTTCCCTCTACCCCCTATGCACTTGTGGAGAGCTGATATGCCCAGTGTACAAGTGTTTAAGGGCAGAGACAAGGCAGCCATGTTTCATAATGGAATGCAGCCAGAGGCCATTTCAGCCTGATGCTGTTCTCTAGGGGTTTGTAGTCTTTCTAGTCTTTTCAGTTGTAGTTCTTTATCCTAGCTGTTACAATGTTAAGAATCCCTTTCTGCTCAGACTTTGTACTGTGTGAGTGCTATGCAGAGGGCTTCACCCCAAAACTACCTTCTACATCATTTTGATACTGCTTTGATTTTGTGTATAAATATAGTGTTGCAGAATCGTATTGTCACTTTGTGTCTCGTGTGTGTGTGTTCCTGCATCCTCTCACTGTGGGTCACAAGTACTCCTGCTAGCTGTGTCATTACAGACCCGGGTTCGATCCCAGGCTGTGTCACAGCCGGCCGTGACCGTTAGATCTATGAGGTGTCGCACAATTGGCCCAGCGTCGCCCGGGTTAGGGGAGGGTTTGTGTTAAGAAGCAGTGTGGCTTGGCAGGGTCATGTTTCGGTGGGCGCGCGACTCTCGAGCTTCGCCTCTCCAAAGTCCATACGGGAGTTGCAGTGATGAGACAAGACTGCAACTACCAATCGGAAACAATGAAATTGAGGAGAAAAAGGGTAAAAATGATTTGAGCACTTTTTATTGGGAAATTGGGACACAGAAACAGCCTCCCTGTATCTCACTGAGCGGTGTGGTGACATTCTGGTCTCCCTGGCCTACGGGACTCCACCCCTACGAGCTCAGTGACTTTTAACGTGGCACCGTCATAGGATGCCACATTGCCAACAAGTCAGTTTGCCAAATTTCTGTCCTGCTAGAGCTGCCCCCCGGTCAACTGTAAGTGCTGTTATTGTCAAGTGTAAACGTCTAGGAGCAACAACGGCTCATTCGGGAAGTGGTAGGCCACACAAGTTCACAGAGCGGGAACACGGAGTTATAAAATGTTTTTGGAATATATTTGATGAGCAGGTGTCCACATACTTTTGGTCATGGAGTGTAGAGTGACACCTGACATTCCGCCCGTTATGGCATCATTGACCTGAATGTAGCAACAATCACCAAAAAATTTAAGAACAATAAAAAAAATAGATTTTTTATATATATAATAAATGCAACAATTTGAACAATAAATGAAAATACTCAATGTTTTGAGTAAAAAAAATCCATCAGGTATTAACTGAATTATAGCACATAAAACATGTTGCTTGGTGCAGACGAATAATGGCTCTGGTATTTTGATGGGAATTTGGGTATTAAATATACACTGCTCAAAAAAATAAAGGGAACACTTAAACAACACAATGTAACTCCAAGTCAATCACACTTCTGTGAAATCAAACTGTCCACTTAGGAAGCAAAACTGATAAATACATTTCACATGCTGTTGTGCAAATGGAATAGACAACAGGTGGAAATTATAGGCAATTAGCAAGACACCCCCAATAAAGGAGTGGTTCTGCAGGTGGTGACCACAGACCACTTCTCAGTTTCTATACTTCCTGGCTGATGTTTTGGTCACTTTTGAATGCTGGCGGTGCTTTCACTCTAGTGGTAGCATGAGACGGAGTCTACAACCCACACAAGTGGCTCAGGTAGTGCAGCTCATCCAGGATGGCACATCAATGCGAGCTGTGGCAAGAAGGTTTGCTGTGTCTGTCAGCGTAGTGTCCAGAGCATGGCGGCGCTACCAGGAGACAGACCAGTACATCAGGAGACGTGGAGGAGGCCGGAGGAGGGCAACAACCCAGCAGCAGGACTGCTACCTCCGCCTTTGTGCAAGGAGGAGCAGGAGGAGCACTGCCAGAGCCCTGCAAAATGACCTCCAGCAGGCCACAAATGTGCATGTGTCTGCTCAAACGGTCAGAAACAGACTCCATGAGGGTGGTATGAGGGCCCGACGTCCACAGGTGGGGGTTGTGCTTACAGCCCAACACCGTGCAGGACGTTCCAATTTGTAAGTCGCTCTGGATAAGAGCGTCTGCTAAATGACTTAAATGTAAATGTAAATGTTTGGCATTTGCCAGAGAACACCAAGATTGGCAAATTAGCCACTGGCAGGTTCACACTGAGCACATGTGACAGACGTGACAGAGTCTGGAGACGCCGTGGAGAACGTTCTGCTGCCTGCAACATCCTCCAGCATGACCGGTTTAGCGGTGGGTCAGTCATGGTGTGGGGGGGCATTTCTTTGGGGGGCCTCACAGCCCTCCATGTGCTCGCCAGAGGTAGCCTGACTGCCATTAGGTACCGAGATGAGATCCTCAGACCCCTTGTGAGACCATATGCTGGTGCGGTTGGCCCTGGGTTCCTCCTAATGCAAGACAATGCTCGACCTCATGTGGCTGGAGTGTGTCAGCAGTTCCTGCAAGAGGAAGGCATTGATGCTAAGGACTGGCCCGCCCGTTCCCCAGACCTGAATCCAATTGAGCACATCTGGGACATCATGTCTCACTCCATCCACCAACGCCACGTTGCACCACAGACTGTCCAGGAGTTGGTGGATGCTTTAGTCCAGGTCTGGGAGGAGATCCCTCAGGAGACCATCCGCCACCTCATCAGGAGCATGCCCAGGCGTTGTAGGGAGGTCATACAGGCACGTGGAGGCCACACACACTACTGAGCCTCATTTTGACTTGTTTTAAGGACATTACATCAAAGTTGGATCAGCCTGTAGTGTGGTTTTCCACTTTAATTTTGAGTGTGACTCCAAATTCAGACCTCCATGGGTTGATAAATTTGATTTCCATTGCTAATTTTTGTGTGATTTTTTTGTCAGCACATTCAACTATGTAAAGAAAAAGGTATTTAATAAGAATATTTCATTCATTCAGATCGAGGATGAGTTATTTTAGTGTTCCCTTTATTTTTTTGAGCAGTGTATTTTAATGCTCTCATATGTACATGTTCTAATGGTATCAGGTATCTTTCTATATTTTGTGTGAAAATAAATAACATTTCTAAGTGCCTCATTTGCATAAATACACTGGGTGTATTTGCATATATGAATACATTAACATAAATAGTTGGGACAAGGCTGCAACCACAAAAAAAAACGCACTTTGTCTCGGCCAAGCTGCACTCACCTGCGGTGTCTAGACCTCATTAATTACTGTTGTCACATTCTGTGGTATAATCCAATAGCAGGTTTAAAAATCAACAGGTTCTAGATTACACCTATCTACAAATACTTTACATTGTGAGATCAGACATAATATAAATATAACCAGTGTTCATTTTCAGGAAGTTGCTTTCAAGAGGTTTCAATTTGTAAACATTTCAATTGTATTAAATTATAACTTTTTTTTCAATTCCACCCAAAAACATAACACCCATCAAAATAAAGTTATCTTCCCTGTGATGTAAACGTCGAGGCGTTGAATCCCCGACAAAGCTTTAGCGTTCTTATAGATGCAGCGGAAAGACAACGTACTCCATTGGTTGGTCACACTGGGGGACAGGAAACTCCTCTGGTTGGTTGCTCACACTGGGGGACAGGAAACTCCTCTGGTTGGTCACTGGGGGACAGGAAACTCCTCTGGTTGGTCACACTGGGGGACAGGAAACTCCTCTGGTTGGTCACACTGGGGGACAGGAAACTCCTCTGGTTGGTCACACTGGGGGACATGAAACTCCTCTGGTTGGTCACACTGGAGGACAGGAAACTCCTCTGGTTGCTCACACTGGGGGACAGGAAACTCCTCTGGTTGGTCACACTGGGGGACATGAAACTCCTCTGGTTGGTCACTGGGGGACAGGAAACTCCTCTGGTTGGTCACACTGGGGGACAGGAAACTCCTCTGGTTGGTCACACTGGGGGACATGAAACTCCTCTGGTTGGTCACACTGGAGGACAGGAAACTCCTCTGGTTGGTCACACTGGGGGACAGGAAACTCCTCTGGTTGGTCACACTGGGGGACAGGAAACTCCTCTGGTTGGTCACACTGGAGGACAGGAAAATCCTCTGGTTGGTCACACTGGGGGAGAGGAAAATCCTCTGGTTGGTCACACTGGAGAGAGGAAACTCCTCTGGTTGGTCACACTGGGAGATGGAAACTCCTCTGGTTGGTTGGTCACTCTGGGGACAGGAAACTCCTCTGGTTGGTCACACTGGGGGAGAGGAAACTCCTCTGGTTGGTCACACTGGGGGACAGGAAACTCCTCTGGTTGGTCACACTGGGGGACAGGAAACTCCTCTGGTTGGTCACACTGGAGGACAGGAAACTCCTCTGGTTGGTCACTGGGGGACAGGAAACTCCTCTGGTTGGTCACACTGGGGGACAGGAAACTCCTCTGGTTGGTCACACTGGAGGACAGGAAACTCCTCTGGTTGGTCACTGGGGGACAGGAAACTCCTCTGGTTGGTTGGTCACACTGGGGGACAGGAAACTCCTCTGGTTGGTCACACTGGAGGACAGGAAACTCCTCTGGTTGGTCACACTGGGGGACAGGAAACTCCTCTGGTTGGTCACACTGGGGGACAGGAAACTCCTCTGGTTGGTCACACTGGGGGAGAGGAAACTCCTCTGGTTGGTTGGTCACACTGGGGGACAGGAAACTCCTCTGGTTGGTCACACTGGGCGACAGGAAACTCCTCTGGTTGGTCACACTGGGGGAGAGGAAACTCCTCTGGTTGGTCACACTGGGGGACAGGAAACTCCTCTGGTTGGTCACACTGGGGGACAGGAAACTCCTCTGGTTGGTCACACTGGAGGACAGGAAACTCCTCTGGTTGGTCACTGGGGGACAGGAAACTCCTCTGGTTGGTCACACTGGGGGACAGGAAACTCCTCTGGTTGGTCACACTGGAGGACAGGAAACTCCTCTGGTTGGTCACTGGGGGACAGGAAACTCCTCTGGTTGGTTGGTCACACTGGGGGACAGGAAACTCCTCTGGTTGGTCACACTGGAGGACAGGAAACTCCTCTGGTTGGTCACACTGGGGGACAGGAAACTCCTCTGGTTGGTCACACTGGGCGACAGGAAACTCCTCTGGTTGGTCACACTGGGGGAGAGGAAACTCCTCTGGTTGGTCACACTGGGGGACAGGAAACTCCTCTGGTTGGTCACACTGGGGGACAGGAAACTCCTCTGGTTGGTCACACTGGAGGACAGGAAACTCCTCTGGTTGGTCACTGGGGGACAGGAAACTCCTCTGGTTGGTCACACTGGGGGACAGGAAACTCCTCTGGTTGGTCACACTGGAGGACAGGAAACTCCTCTGGTTGGTCACTGGGGGACAGGAAACTCCTCTGGTTGGTTGGTCACACTGGGGGACAGGAAACTCCTCTGGTTGGTCACACTGGAGGACAGGAAACTCCTCTGGTTGGTCACACTGGGGGACAGGAAACTCCTCTGGTTGGTCACACTGGGGGACAGGAAACTCCTCTGGTTGGTCACACTGGGGGAGAGGAAACTCCTCTGGTTGGTTGGTCACTCTGGGGACAGGAAACTCCTCTGGTTGGTCACACTGGGGGAGAGGAAACTCCTCTGGTTGGTCACACTGGGGGACAGGAAACTCCTCTGGTTGGTCACACTGGGGGACAGGAAACTCCTCTGGTTGGTCACACTGGAGGACAGGAAACTCCTCTGGTTGGTCACTGGGGGACAGGAAACTCCTCTGGTTGGTCACACTGGGGGACAGGAAACTCCTCTGGTTGGTCACACTGGAGGACAGGAAACTCCTCTGGTTGGTCACTGGGGGACAGGAAACTCCTCTGGTTGGTTGGTCACACTGGGGGACAGGAAACTCCTCTGGTTGGTCACACTGGAGGACAGGAAACTCCTCTGGTTGGTCACACTGGGGGACAGGAAACTCCTCTGGTTGGTCACACTGGGGGACAGGAAACTCCTCTGGTTGGTCACACTGGGGGAGAGGAAACTCCTCTGGTTGGTTGGTCACACTGGGGGACAGGAAACTCCTCTGGTTGGTCACACTGGGCGACAGGAAACTCCTCTGGTTGGTCACACTGGGGGAGAGGAAACTCCTCTGGTTGGTTGTTACAGGTTGTAGTTTGAAATTACTTCGTCAAGCCAACAACTTGTTTGTTTACTGTGTTTACGGTTGTCTCACTGGAGAGATGATTATGTTTCTTCACCTGTCCCAAATGGCACCCTAATCCCTATGTAGTGCACTACTTTTGACCAGGGCCCTATGGGTCGTAGTGTACTAAATAGTGAATAGAGTGCCTTGTGGGATATATGATATGTTATTCATGTGTACAGCCCCTCAGGACAGGGAGTGTGTGTGTGTGAGAGAGATGCCCTTCCTTACCATTTAAAAATGGCCAAGCCTGAGGCAGGGTTGTTTTGGATGCATACAGTCCACATTCAAAGTTCCCAAATGGCAAAACATATTTCACCAAGATCTGATATGATGCAACAAAACAGGATTTATTTTCCTTTTTTTAACAAACAAAATAATGATCTGATCTACTTAAATCATAGATAACTGGCAATGAAAAGACATAATATGGTCTGTGTGTGTGTGATCAAAACACTATACCGCGTCTAGCTAGGACTCCTCCCACCCAGGGCCCAACTTCCTGTCTTAATCCCGCCTTAATCCTAACACACGTCACAGTACAATGAATGTGCAAGAGGGAGAGCCATGAACTAAGGTACACTAATAACAGAATATATCAAATCAGGTAACTATAAATACTAAAGGTGTATAACATTATTGTCAGGACCCGGTTACGAACCTGGGTCTCCGGAGTGAGAAACAGTCACTTAACCAACTGAGCCACGAATAGTCAGCAGAACCCAGAAGATGAGGCAGACACAGCAGTACTTAAGACGGTGTATTTAATAAAGTAAAAAGGAGAAGTCCTTAAATACAAAAATGGCAAATCCGAAAGGTGGTAGGAATAGCACAAAAAAGCCTCAAGAGACACTCAAAAACAAAAACAGAATTCCACAAGAGCATCCACCGGAATCGACAAGAATACACAGAACACTAGGGCTGGGTGCTAACATACAAACACAGAGCACAGAACTGAGGGAAACTAAGGGTTTAAATACAATCAGGGGAAACGAGGTACAGGTGCAAATAATAATGGGGAACAAGGGAAAAAACATAAGGTCAAAAAGCACAATGGGGGCATCTAGTGACCAAAACCCGGAACAACCCTGGCCAAATCCTGACAATTATCACATTTATATTTCATACATACAGTGCTTTTGGAAAGTATTCAGACCCCTTGACTTTTTCCAAATTTTGTTACATTACAGCCTTGTTCTAAAATGGATAATAGTGTTTTGCCCTTCATCAATCTACACACAACACCCCATAATGACAAAGCAAAAACAGGTTTTTAGAATTTTTGCTAGTTTATTCAAAATAAAATACTGAAATAGAATTTAAATAACACATTTACATAAATATTCAGACCCTTTGTTCTACAGAGATGTTCGATCTGGTTCAAGTCCGGACTCTGGCGGGGCCCCTCAAGGACAATTGAGACTTGTCCCGAAGCCACTCCTGTGTTGTCTTGGCTTAGGGTCGTTGTCCTGTTGGAAGGTGAACTTTTGCCCCAGTCTGCGGTCCTGAGTGCTCTGGAGCAGGTTTTCATCAAGGATCTCTCTACTTTGCTCTGTTCATCTTTGCCCCAATCCTGACTAGTCTCCCAGTCCCTGATGCTGAAAAACAACCCCACAGCGTGATGCTGCCACCACCATGCTTGACTATAGGGATGGTGCCAGGTTTCCTCCAAATGTGACGCTTGGCATTCAGGCCAAAGAGTTCAATCTTGGTTTCATCAGACCAGAGAATTTTGTTTCTTATGGTGTGAGTCTTTAGGGGCCTTTTGGCAAACTCCAAGCGGACTGTCATGTGCCTTTTACTGAGTAGTGGCTTCCGTCTTGCCACTCTACCATAAAGGCCTGATTGGTGGAGTTCTGTAGAGATGGTTGTCCTTCTAGAAGGTTCTCCCATCTCCACAGAGAAACTCTGGTCATCATCGGGTTCTTGGTCACTCCCCTGTCCAAGACCCTTCTCCCCTGATTGCTCAGGCCAGCTCTAGGAGGAGTCTTGTTGGTTCCAAACTTCTTCCATTTAAGATTGATGGAGGCCACTGTGTTCTTGGGGACCTTCAATGCTGCAGACATTTTTTTGGTACCTTTCCCCAGATCTGTGCCTCGACACAATCCCTTCTCGGAGCTCAAAGGACAATTCCTTCGACCTCATTGGCTTGGTTTTTGCTCTGACATGCACTGTCAACTGTGGGACCTTATACAGACAGGTGTGTGCCTTTCCAAATCATGTCCAATCAATTTAATTGACCACAGGTGGAGTCCAATCAAGTTGTAGAAACATCTCAAGGATGATCAATGGAATTAGGATGCACCTGAGCTCAATTTAGTCTCACAGCAAAGGGGTCTGAATACGTATGGAAATAAGGTATTTCTGTTTTTTATTTTGAATACATTTGCAAACATTTCTTAACTTATTTCGCTTTGTCATAATTGTGTGTAAATTGATGAAAATATGTATAATACATTTTATGAAGAAGGCAAATTGTGGACAAACTCAGGAGGCCTGAATACTTTCCTAGGCACGTCAATTAAGAACAAATTGTTATTTTCAATGACGGCCTAGGAACAGTGGGTTAACTGCTTGTTCAGGGATATGAACTTGCAACCTTTCGGTTACTAGTCTAACGCTCTAACCACTAGGCTACCCTGCCACCTCTACACTCTATCCACTAGGCTAGCCTGCCTCCTCTACACTCTAACCACTAGGCTACCCTGCCACCTCTACACTCTAACCACTAGGCTACCTGCCTCCTCTACACTCTAACCACTAGGCTACCTGCCTCCTCTACACTCTAACCACTAGGCTACCTGCCACCTCTTCACTCTAACCACTAGGCTACCTGCCTCCTCTACACTCTAACCACTAGGCTACCCTGCCACCTCTACACTCTAACCACTAGGCTACCCTGCCACCTCTACACTCTAACCACTAGGCTACCTGCCTCCTCTACACTCTAACCACTAGGCTACCTGCCTCCTCTACACTCTAACCACTAGGCTACCTGCCTCCTCTACACTCTAACCACTAGGCTACCTGCCGCCCCTACACTCTAACCACTAGGCTACCTGCCTCCTCTACACTCTAACCACTAGGCTACCTGCCGCCCCTACACTCTAACCACTAGGCTACCTGCCTCCTCTACACTCTAACCACTAGGCTACCTGCCTCCTCTACACTCTAACCACTAGGCTACCTGCCTCCTCTACACTCTAACCACTAGGCTACCTGCCTCCTCTACACTCTAACCACTAGGCTACCTGCCACCTCTACACTCTAACCACTAGGCTACCCTGCCTCCTCTACACTCTAACCACTAGGCTACCTGCCGCCCCTACACTCTAACCACTAGGCTACCTGCGTCCTCTACACTCTAACCACTAGGCTACCTGCCTCCTCTACACTCTAACCACTAGGCTACCTGCCTCCTCTACACTCTAACCACTAGGCTACCTGCCTCCTCTACACTCTAACCACTAGGCTACCTGCCACCTCTACACTCTAACCACTAGGCTACCCTGCCTCCTCTACACTCTAACCACTAGGCTACCTGCCGCCCCTACACTCTAACCACTAGGCTACCTGCCTCCTCTACACTCTAACCACTAGGCTACCTGCCACCACAACACTCTAACCACTAGGCTACCCTGCCGCCTCTACACTCTAACCACTAGGCTACCCTGCCACCTCTACACTCTAACCACTAGGCTACCCTGCCTCCTCTACTCTCTAACCACTAGGCTACCTGCCTCCTCTACACTCTAACCACTAGGCTACCTGCCTCCTCTACACTCTAACCACTAGGCTACCTGCCACCTCTACACTCTAACCACTAGGCTACCCTGCCACCTCTACACTCTAACCACTAGGCTACCTGCCTCCTCTACACTCTAACCACTAGGCTACCCTGCCTCCTCTACACTCTAACCACTAGGCTACCCTGCCTCCTCTACACTCTAACCACTAGGCTACCCTGCCACCCCCACACTCTAACCACTAGGCTACCTGCCTCCTCTACACTCTAACCACTAGGCTACCCTGCCTCCTCTACACTCTAACCACTAGGCTACCCTGCCACCTCTACACTCTAACCACTAGGCTACCCTGCCTCCTCTACACTCTAACCACTAGGCTACCCTGCCACCCCCACACTCTAACCACTAGGCTACCTGCCTCCTCTACACTCTAACCACTAGGCTACCCTGCCTCCTCTACACTCTAACCACTAGGCTACCCTGCCACCTCTACACTCTAACCACTAGGCTACCCTGCCTCCTCTACACTCTAACCACTAGGCTACCCTGCCTCCTCTACACTCTAACCACTAGACTACCCTGCCACCTCTACACTCTAACCACTAGGCTACCCTGCCACCTCTACACTCTAACCACTAGGCTACCCTGCCACCTCTACACTCTAACCACTAGGCTACCCTGCCACCTCTACACTCTAACCACTAGGCTACCCTGCCACCTCTACACTCTAACCACTAGGCTACCCTGCCACCTCTACACTCTAACCACTAGGCTACCCTGCCACCTCTACACTCTAACCACTAGGCTACCCTGCCACCTCTACACTCTAACCACTAGGCTACCCTGCCACCTCTACACTCTAACCACTAGGCTACCTGCCACCTCTACACTCTAACCACTAGGCTACCCTGCCACCTCTACACTCTAACCACTAGGCTACCCTGCCACCTCTACACTCTAACCACTAGGCTACCCTGCCACCTCTACACTCTAACCACTAGGCTACCCTGCCACCTCTACACTCTAACCACTAGGCTACCCTGCCACCTCTACACTCTAACCACTAGGCTACCTGCCACCTCTACACTCTAACCACTAGGCTACCCTGCCACCTCTACACTCTAACCACTAGGCTACCCTGCCACCTCTACACTCTAACCACTAGGCTACCCTGCCACCTCTACACTCTAACCACTAGGCTACCCTGCCACCTCTACACTCTAACCACTAGGCTACCCTGCCACCTCTACACTCTAACCACTAGGCTACCCTGCCACCTCTACACTCTAACCACTAGGCTACCCTGCCACCTCTACACTCTAACCACTAGGCTACCCTGCCACCTCTACACTCTAACCACTAGGCTACCCTGCCGCCTCTACACTCTAACCACTAGGCTACCCTGCCACCTCTACACTCTAACCACTAGGCTACCCTGCCACCTCTACACTCTAACCACTAGGCTACCCTGCCACCTCTACACTCTAACCACTAGGCTACCCTGCCACCTCTACACTCTAACCACTAGGCTACCCTGCCACCTCTACACTCTAACCACTAGGCTACCCTGCCACCTCTACACTCTAACCACTAGGCTACCCTGCCACCTCTACACTCTAACCACTAGGCTACCCTGCCACCTCTACACTCTAACCACTAGGCTACCCTGCCACCTCTACACTCTAACCACTAGGCTACCCTGCCACCTCTACACTCTAACCACTAGGCTACCTGCCACCCCTACACTCTAACCACTAGGCTACCCTGCCACCTCTACACTCTAACCACTAGGCTACCCTGCCACCTCTACACTCTAACCACTAGGCTACCCTGCCACCTCTACACTCTAACCACTAGGATACCTGCGACCACTACACTCTAACCACTAGGCTACCTGCCTCCCAATGCGCTGAATACACACGGTGCTTTGTTTAATCCAATGTCTAACTTGTGTGTGTGTGTGTGTGTGTGTGTGTGTGTGTGTGTGTGTGTGTGTGTGTGTGTGTGTGTGTGTGTGTGTGTGAACCATGTTGGAGGTGTGAGAATGGTGTCAGAGGAGAGCCCTTGAACCAGACAATGAAACGCAGGCCCGAACCCTGTTCCTAATCACTGCTGCTGAACACATTGTAAGTGGAATGGGGCAAATGTTTTGGGGGCCGTTCTCACACACGCCCATCCTGAGAGTGTAGCAAGGCTGGGGTGGGAGCGTGTCATCTAGCTTTGATGTGGCGACAGCTAGCTAATCACCTCTGTGTGTTTAGCACATTGACATACTGCACATCTAATGTAGCATGTTGGAGGTGTGGGTATAGTACAACCTAGAACCAGACAGTGAGAAACAAAGACCCCGTCCTGACCCCTGACCCTTCCCTTCTAACCCGAGCCTGCTCTTACTGAAACACAGCCCGCTGACCCTAACCAACGTTACTGAGGGTATTTCTGTCTCTCTCTGACAGCCACTGAGAGGAAATCCTCCCGACCTTCACCTCACAGCGTGTTGCTTACTGTCTAGGGTGTTGCTTACTGTCTAGGGTGTTGCTTACTGACTAGGGTGTTGCTTACTGTCTAGGGTGTTGCTTACTGTCTAGGGTGTTGCTTACTGTCTAGGGTGTTGCTTACTGTCTAGGGTGTTGCTTACTGACTAGGGTGTTGCTTACTGACTAGGGTGTTGCTTACTGACTTGGGTGTTGCTTACTGTCTAGGGTGTTGCTTACCGTCTAGGGTGTTGCTTACCGTCTAGGGTGTTGCTTACCGTCTAGGGTGTTGCTTACCGTCAAGGGTGTTGCTTACTGTCTAGGGTGTTGCTTACCGTCTAGGGTGTTGCTTACCATCTAGGGTGTTGCTTACTGTCTAGGGTGTTGCTTACCGTCTAGGGTGTTGCTTACCGTCTAGGGTGTTGCTTACCGTCTAGGGTGTTGCTTACCATCTAGGGTGTTGCTTACCGTCAAGGGTGTTGCTTACCGTCTAGGGTGTTGCTTACTGTCTAGGGTGTTGCTTACCGACTAGGGTGTTGCTTACCGTCTAGGGTGTTGCTTACCGTCTAGGGTGTTGCTTACCGTCTAGGGTGTTGCTTACCGTCTAGGGTGTTGCTTACCGTCTAGGGTGTTGCTTACCGTCTAGGGTGTTGCTTACCGTCTAGGGTGTTGCTTACTGTCTAGGGTGTTGCTTACTGTCTAGGGTGTTGCTTACGGTCTAGGGTGTTGCTTACGGTCTAGGGTGTTGCTTACTGACTAGGGTGTTGCTTACTGACTAGGGTGTTGCTTACCGTCTAGGGTGTTGCTTACCGTCTAGGCTGTTGCTTACCGTCTAGGGTGTTGCTTACCGTCTAGGGTGTTGCTTACCGTCTAGGGTGTTGCTTACCGTCTAGGGTGTTGCTTACCGTCTAGGGTGTTGCTTACCGACTAGGGTGTTGCTTACCGTCTAGGGTGTTGCTTACCGTCTAGGGTGTTGCTTACCGTCTAGGGTGTTGCTTACTGTCTAGGGTGTTGCTTACTACTTTCCACTAGATGTTGGAATATTGCTGCTATAACAGCCTCCACTCTTCTGGGAAGGCTTTCCACTAGATGTTGGAACATTGCTGCTATAACAGCCTCCACTCTTCTGGGAAGGCTTTCCACTAGATGATGGAACATTGCTGCCATAACAGCCTCCACTCTTCTGGGAAGGCTTTCCACTATATTTTAAAATATTGCTGCTATAACAGCCTCCACTCTTCTGGGAAGGCTTTCCACTAGACGTTGGAACATTGCTGCTATAACAGCCTCCACTCTTCTGGGAAGGCTTTCCACTAGATGTTGGAACATTGCTGTTATAACAGCCTCCACTCTTCTGGGAAGGCTTTCCACTAGATGTTGGAACATTGCTGCTATAACAGCCTCCACTCTTCTGGGAAGGCTTTCCACTAGATGTTGGAACATTGTTGCTATAACAGCCTCCACTCTTCTGGGAAGGCTTTCCACTAGACGTTGGAACATTGCTGCTATAACAGCCTCCACTCTTCTGGGGAAGGCTTTCCACTAGATGTTGGAACATTGCTGCTATAACAGCCTCCACTCTTCTGGGAAGGCTTTCCACTAGATGTTGGAACATTGCTGCTATAACAGCCTCCACTCTTCTGGGAAGGCTTTCCACTAGATGTTGGAACATTGCTGCTATAACAGCCTCCACTCTTCTGGGAAGGCTTTCCACTAGTTGTTGGAACATTGTTGCGGGGACTTGCGTCCATCCAGCCACAAGAGGACTGAGGACTGATGTTGGGCGTTTAGGCATTCCAATTCATCGCAAAGGTTTTCCATGAGGTCAGGGCTCTGTGTAGGCCAGTCAAGTTCTTCCACACCGATCTCAACATACCATTTCTGTATGGACCTGTCTTTGTGCACGGGGGCATTGTCATGCTGAAACAGGAAAGGGGCCTTCCCCAAACTGTTGCCCCAAATTTGGAAGCACAGAATCGTCTAGAAAGCCATTGTATGCTGTAGCATTAAGATTTCTCTTCACTGGAACTAAGGGGCGTAGCCTAAAGACCATTATTCCACCTCCACCAAACTTTACAGATGGCACTATGCATTTGGGCAGGTAGTGTTCTCCTGGCATCCACCAGACCTAGATTTGTCTGTTGGACTGCCAGATGGTGAAGCGTGATTCATCACTCCAGAGAACATGTTTCCACTGCTCCAGAGTCCAATGGCGGCGTGTTTTACACCACTCCAGCAGACGCTTGGAATTGCGCATGGTGATCTTAGACTTGTGTGTGGATGCTCGGCCATGGAAACCCATTTCATGAAGCTCCCGACGAACAGTTCTTGTGCTGATGTTGCTTCCAGATGAAGTTGGGAACTCAGTAGTGAGTGTCGCAACCGAGGATGGACAATTTTTACGCGCTTCAGCACTCGGCGGTCCCATTCTGTGAGCTTGTGTGGCCTACCACTTTGCAGCTCCTAGACATTTCCACTAAACAATAACAGCACTTGACAGTTGACTGGGGCAGCTCTAGCAGGGCAGAAATCTGACGAACTGACTTGTTGGAATGGTGGCATCCTATGACAGTGCCACGTTAAGTCACTGAGCTCTTCAGTAAAGCCAATTCTACTGCCAATGTTTATCTACAGAGATTGCATGGCTGTGCGCTCGATTTTATACACCTGTCAGCAACGGGTGTGGCTGAAATAGCTAAATCCACTACTTTTTAAAGTCAGTTAAGAACAAATTCTTATTTACAATGACGACCTACCAAAAGGCAAAAGGCCTCCTGCGGGGACCGACGTAAAGAGAGACCAACATGGTTGCAACACAACATGGCAGCAGCACAACATGGCAGCAGCACAACATGGCAGCAGCACAACATGGTAGCAACACAACATGGCAGCAGCACAACATGGCAGCAGCACAACATGGTAGCAACACAACATGGTAGCAGCACAACATGGCAGCAGCACAACATGGCAGCAGCACAACATGGCAGCAGCACAACATGGTAGCAGCACAACATGGCAGCAGCACAACATGGTAGCAACACAACATGGCAGCAGCACAACATGGCAGCAACACAACATGGTAGCAACACAACATGGTAGCAACACAACATGGCAGCAACACAACATGGCAGCAGCACAACATGGTAGCAACACAACATGGCAGCAGCACAACATGGCAGCAACACAACATGGTAGCAACACAACATGGCAGCAGCACAACATGGCAGCAGCACAACATGGCAGCAGCACAACATGGTAGCAACACAACATGGTAGCAGCACAACATGGCAGCAGCACAACATGGCAGCAGCACAACATGGCAGCAGCACAACATGGTAGCAGCACAACATGGCAGCAGCACATGACAACACAGCATGGTAGAAACACAACATGGTAGCAGCACAAAACATGGTACAAACATTATTGGGCACAGACAACAGCACAAAGAGCAAGAAGGTAGCGACAACAATACATCACACAAAGCAGCCACAACTGTCAGTAAGAGTGTCCATGATTGAGTCTTTGAATGAAGAGACTGAGATAAAACTGTCCAGTTTGAGTGTTAGTTGCAGCTCGTTCCAGTCGCTAGCTGCAGCGAACTGAAAACACGAATGACCCAGAGATGTGTGTGCTTTGGGGACATTTAACAGAATGTGACTGGCAGAACGGGTGTTGTATGTGGAGGATGAGGGCTGCAGTAGATATCTCAGATAGGGTGGAGTGAGACCTAAGAGGATTTTATAAATAAGCATCAACCAGTGGGTCTTGCGACCGGTATACAGAGATGACCCGTTTACAGAGGAGTATAGAGTGCAGTGATGTGTCCTATAAGGAGCATTGGTGGCAAATCTGATGGCCGAATGGTAAAAAATATATCTAGCCGCTCGAGAGCACCCTTACCTGCCGATCAATAAATTATGTCTCCGTAATCTAGCATGGGTAGGATGGTCATCTGAATCAGGGTTAGTCTGGCAGCTAGGGTGAAAGAGGAGCGATTACGATAGAGGAAACCAAGTCTAGATTTAACTTTAGCCTGCAGCTTTGATGTGTGCTGAGAGAAGGACAGTGCACCGTCCTGCCATACTCCCAAGTACTCGTGTGAGGTGACTACCTCAAGCTCTAAACCCTCAGAGGTAATAATCACACCTGTGGGGAGAGGGGCATTCTTCTTACCAAACCACATTACCTTTGTTTTGGAGGTTTTCAGAACAAAGTTTAGGGCAGAGAAAGCTTGTTGGACACTAAGAAAGCTTTGTTGTAGAGCGTTTAACACAAAATCCGGGGAGGGGCCAGCTGACTGTATCATCTACATATAAATGGATGAGAGAGCTTTCTACTGCCTGAGCTATGTTGTTGACGTAATTTGAGAAGAGCGTGGGGCCTAGGATTGAGCCTTGGGGTACTTCCTTGCTGACAGGCAGTGGCTGAGACAGCAGATGTTCTTTGAAAGAGGTAGTTAACAAACCAGGCCAAAGACCCTCAGAGACACCAATACTCCTTAGCCGGCCCACAAGAACAGAATGATCAACCGTATCAAATGCTTTGGCCAAGTCAATAAAAATAGCAGCACAACATTGCTTAGAATCAAGGGCAATGGTGACATCATTGAGGAGTGGCACATCCATTACCTGAGCGGAAACCATGTTGCATACCAGAGAGAATACTATAGACATATCAGAGAGAATACTATAGACATACCAGAGAGAATACTATAGACATATCAGAGCGAACACTATAGACATCAAGAAAGCCAGTCAGTTGATTATTGCTAAGTTTTTCCAACACTTTTGATAAACAGGGCAAAATATAAATAGGCCTAAAACAGTTAGGATCTGCTTGATCTCCCCCTTTAAGTAATGGACAAACCGTGGCTGCCTTCCAAGCAATGGGAACCTCTCCAGGTTAAAAAGGTCAGAGATAGGCTAGGCGATGATAGAGGCAGCAACCTTAAAGAAGAAAGGGTCTAAACCATCTGACACAGAAGTTTTTTGGGGGTCAAGTTTAAGGAGCTCCTTTAGCACCTCGGACTCGGTGACCATCTGCAGAGAGAAACTTTGTAGCGGGACAGGGGGAATAGAGGGAGGAGCATCAGGGATAGTCGCATTAGAAGGGGTGGGAGATGAGGAAATGTTGGACGGGCAAGGAGGCGTGGCTGAGTCAAATAGGAATCCTGACTTAATGAAGTGGTGATTAAAAAGCTCAGCCATGTGCTTCTAGTCAGTAACAACCACATCATCAACATTAAGGGACATGGGCAGCTGTGAGGAGGAGGGTTTATTCTCCAGGCCTTTAACCTCTCGCTTCACATGTCAGTTCTAATTGAAGTTGTTGAAGTTGAGAAACACACACATAGAGAGAAACACACACAGAGAAACACACACACACACACACACAGAAACACACACAGAGAAACACACACATAGAGAAACACACACACACATAGAGAAATGCACACACAGAGAAACACACACACATAGAGAAACACATACACACACACACACATAGAGAAACACACACAGAGAAACACACAGAGAAACACACTGATCACGCCGTTTTATGTTTATCATCAAATTTGAGTGTTGTTGTTTTTTTAAACACGACGTTCATTGTTCACACTTCAGCTGTAGCTGATACACACATTGTGGACCTCGTCAACTGAATTCCTAGAAAACAGAGTAGACTACTCTGACTAAGACAGAGTACTGTGTATATCAGTGGAACAACCTGTGGTGTGTTTCTCAAAACGGATTCTGAAACAAAACACACTGAAAGTACAACTCTTTGCAGTTGCAACACTTTCCATGGTTTTTAGTGTTGCCCCTGTTGACGTCAAGTGATGTTAAAAAAACAACATAAACATGGAAACTGAAAGCCTACAGCGACATATTTTAGGTTGGCACCTTTTCTCAGCTGTTGTTATGGTGATGAAGATCAATCTCTCGCCTCTGTTGACTCTTCAAGAAACATACTGACTGTCTTCGTTATTTTAACCTTCACATTAAAGGGACTCTCCAGAGCTTTTATAAACTGAACGACAATATAACTGTAACATGCAACAATTTCATAGATTTTTTTTTTACTGAGTTACAATTTACATATAAGAAAATACATTCATTAAGGCTCTAATCTATGTATTTAAACATGGCTGGGAATACAGGTATGCATCTGTTGGTCACAGATACCTTTCAAAAAACATGGGCTTCGGGATCTCGTCTCTGTGCATTAAAATCGCCATTGATAAAATGCAATTGTGTTTGTTTGTCCGTAACTTATGCCTGCCCCACACCATAACCCCACCACCACCACCATGGGGCTCTTCAGCCTTTTGAAAGTTCGCAAGCCAAACACGGTTTTCCCGTTTTTTGTGTACTACATCATAATCATGTTTATTATGTCATTATATATATATATTATATAGTATTATTATATTACCATATTGTGTGATATTCTATGTCCTGCAAATTTGTTTTAATTATTATTTTTAGAAGAAAAAAATATGCAATTCTATTTGTACTGTATTTGATTTGTTATGTTTAACATCCTGTAATTTATCTTATATTATTAATGTATTACCGCCTCCTGTGAACAATCTGCATTTTTAAAACAGAATTCCGGAAAGGAACAATAAGGTTGAATTCGCATCCCAATGGTTAAAACGCTAACCTGGGTTTGGTGTGTTGGTGTGGTTTTATATATAATGTCTGCATCATTTCCCCGACCAGAAACTAAGTCAGTCGTACAGTGGACCAGAAACTAAGTTAGTCGTACAGTGGACCAGAAACTAAGTCAGTCATACAGTGGACCAGAAACTAAGTCAGTCATACAGTGGACCAGAAACTAAGTCAGTCGTACAGTGGACCAGAAACTAAGTCAGTCGTACAGTGGACCAGAAACGAAGTCAGTCATACAGTGGACCAGAAACTAAGTCAGTCATACAGTGGACCAGAAACTAAGTCAGTCATACAGTGGACCAGAAACTAAGTCAGTCATACAGTGGACCAGAAACTAAGTTAGTCGTACAGTGGACCAGAAACTAAGTCAGTCATACAGTGGACCAGAAACTAAGTCAGTCATACAGTGGACCAGAAACTAAGTCAGTCATACAGTGGACCAGAAACTAAGTCAGTCATACAGTGGACCAGAAACTAAGTCAGTCATACAGTGGACCAGAAACTAAGTCAGTCATACAGTGGACCAGAAACTAAGTCAGTCGTACAGTGGACCAGAAACTAAGTCAGTCGTACAGTGGACCAGAAACGAAGTCAGTCATACAGTGGACCAGAAACTAAGTCAGTCATACAGTGGACCAGAAACTAAGTCAGTCATACAGTGGACCAGAAACTAAGTCAGTCATACAGTGGACCAGAAACGAAGTCAGTCATACAGTGGACCAGAAACTAAGTCAGTCATACAGTGGACCAGAAACTAAGTCAGTCATACAGTGGACCAGTAACTAAGTCAGTCATACAGTGGACCAGAAACTAAGTCAGTCGTACAGTGGACCAGAAACTAAGTCAGTCGTACAGTGGACCAGAAACTAAGTCAGTCGTACAGTGGCCCAGAAACTAAGTCAGTCGTACAGTGGACCAGAAACTAAGTCAGTCATACAATGGACCAGAAACTAAGTCAGTCGTACAGTGGACCAGAAACTAAGTCAGTCGTACAGTGGACCAGAAACTAAGTCGATCGTACAGTGGACCAGAAACTAAGTCAGTCATACAGTGGACCAGAAACTAAGTCAGTCGTACAGTGGACCAGACACTAAGTCAGTCGTACAGTGGACCAGAAACTAAGTCAGTCGTACAGTGGACCAGAAACTAAGTCAGTCGTACAGTGGACCAGAAACTAAGTCAGTCGTACAGTGGGGCAAAAAAGTATTTTCCACCATAATTTGCAAAGAAATTCATTAAAAATCCTACAATGTGATTTTTTTTCTCATTTTGTCTGTCATAGTTGAAGTGTACCTATGATGAAAATTACAGGCCTCTCTCATCTTTTTAAGTGGGAGAACTTGCACAATTGGTGGCTGACTAAATACTTTTTTGCCCCACTGTATGTCCCTATTGACATGACACAGACAGACGAATGTTAGTCAGTTTTCTGACAGACAGACAGACAGACAGACAGACAGACAGACAGACAGACAGTCATGAAGGTGCCAGTCTGAAGAGAGGAAGGTCTGGCGCCTCGTAAAACGGAAACACACACCCCCCACCCCCTCCATCATTCATCATCACTGCAGTTTGATTCAATTATTCAAGGTAAAGTTCGATATGAAGTGAAATAAGGCAATTTTAACCTAAATCTCACTGTACTACATTGAAGATTTTGGCATGTTTATATTGTCTAAAGATAGGATTTGCCAATGACACAGCACCTGGTAGTTTAAACCTATAGCTGTTAATCAGGGTGTTTTTGCCATGACAGAGAACAGCTCTTTACAGTTACTACAGGGTTTCCGAAAACAGCGGTCCTCGGGACTCCAAGCGGTCCTCGGGACTCCAAGCGGTGCCCGTTTTGGTCCCCCCCCCCCACACACACAAACACACACACACACACACACGACACAGCTGATTCAAATGATCAAAGCTCGATGATTAGTTGATTATTTGAATCAACTGTGTAGTGTGAGGACCACGTTTTGGAAAAGCTCATTTACAGGCTATGTCCCAAATGACACCCTATATAGTGCACTACTTTAGACCAGGATCCATAGTGCATTTAGGGTGCCATTTGGGATGCAGATGCATTTCTCCTGACAACCATGCAGACCAGCACGCTGATACAAACCCTGTACCCTGGATTAGTCACGAACTTTTAACCCTGTACCCTGTACCCTGGATTAGTCACCAACTTTTAACCCTGTACCCTTTATTAGTCAACACCTTTTAACCCTGTACCCTGTACCCTGGATTAGTCAACACCTTTTAACCCTGTACCCTTTATTAGTCAACACCTTTTAACCCTGTACCCTGGATTAGTCAACACATTTTAACCCTGTACCCTGTACCCTGGATTAGTCAACACCTTTTAACCCTGTACCCTGGATTAGTCAACACATTTTAACCCTGTACCCTGTACCCTGGATTAGTCACCACCTTTTAACCCTGTACTCTGTACCCTGGATTAGTCAACACCTTTTAACCCTGTACCCTGGATTAGTCACCACCTTTTAACCCTGTACCCTGTACCCTGGATTAGTCAACACATTTTAACCCTGTACCCTGGATTAGTCACCACCTTTTAACCCTGTACCCTGGATTAGTCACCAACTTTTAACCCTGTACCCTGTACCCTGGATTAGTCACCACCTTTTAACCCTGTACCCTTTATTAGTCAACACCTTTTAACCCTGTACCCTGGATTAGTCAACACATTTTAACACTGTACCCTGTACCCTGGATTAGTCACCACCTTTTAACCCTGTACCCTGTACCCTGGATTAGTCAACACCTTTTAACCCTGTACCCTGTATTAGTCACCACCTTTTAACCCTGTACCCTGGATTAGTCAACACCTTTTAACCCTGTACCCTGTACCCTGGATTAGTCAACACATTTTAACCCTGTACCCTGGATTAGTCACCACCTTTTAACCCTGTACCCTGGATTAGTCACCACCTTTTAACCCTGTACCCTGTACCCTGGATTAGTCACCACCTTTTAACCCTGTACCCTGTATTAGTCACCACCCTTTAACCCTGTACCCTGTACCCTGGATTAGTCACCACCTTTTAACCCTGTACCCTGGATTAGTCACCACCTTTTAACCCTGTACCCTGTACCCTGGATTAGTCAACGCATTTTAACCCTGTACCCTGTACCCTGGATTAGTCACCACCTTTTAACCCTGTACCCTGGATTAGTCATCACCTGTTAACCCTGTACCCTGGATTAGTCACCACCTTTTAACCCTGTACCCTGGATTAGTCACCACCTTTTAACCCTGTACCTGTACCCTGGATTAGTCAACACCTTTTAACCCTGTACCCTGGATTAATCAACACCTTTTAACCCTGTACCTGTACCCTGGATTAGTCAACACCTTTTAACCCTGTACCCTGTACCCTGGATTAGTCAACACCTTTTAACCCTGTACCCTGGATTAATCAACACCTTTTAACCCTGTACCCTGTACCCTGGATTAGTCAACACCTTTTAACCCTGTACCCTGGATTAGTCACCAACTTTTAACCCTGTACCCTGGATTAGTCACCAACTTTTAACCCTGTACCCTGGATTAGTCACCAACTTTTAACCCTGTACCCTGGATTAGTCATCACTTTTTAACCCTGTACCCTGTACCCTGTATTAGTCAGCACCTTTTAACCCTGTACCCTGGATTAATCAACACCTTTTAACCCTGTACCCTGTATTAGTCAACACCTTTTAAACCTGTACCCTGGATTAGTCAACACCTTTTAACCCTGTACCCTGGATTAGTCAACACCTTTTAACCCTGTACCCTGGATTAGTCAACACCTTTTAACCCTGTACCCTGTATTAGTCAACACCTTTTAACCCTGTACCCTGTATTAGTCAACACCTTTTAACCCTGTACCCTGTACCCTGTATTAGTCAACACCTTTTAACCCTGTACCCTGTACCCTGGATTAGTCACCACCTTTTAACCCTGTACCCTGTATTAGTCAACACCTTTTAACCCTGTACCCTGTACCCTGGATTAGTCAACACCTTTTAACCCTGTACCCTGGATTAGTCAACACCTTTTAACCCTGTACCCTGGATTAGTCAACACCTTTTAACCCTGTACCCTGTACCCTGGATTAGTCAACACCTTTTAACCCTGTACCCTGTACCCTGTATTAGTCACCACCTTTTAACCCTGTACCCTGTATTAGTCAACACCTTTTAACCCTGTACCCTGTACCCTGTATTAGTCACCACCTTTTAACCCTGTACCCTGTATTAGTCACCACCTTTTAACCCTGTACCCTGTATTAGTCACCACCTTTTAACCCTGTACCCTGTATTAGTCACCACCGTTTAACCCTGTACCCTGTACCCTGTATTAGTCACCACCATTTAACCCTGTACCCTGTACCCTGTATTAGTCACCACCTTTTAACCCTGTACCCTGTATTAGTCACCACCCTTTAACCCTGTACCCTGTACCCTGTATTAGTCACCACCGTTTAACCCTGTACCCTGTACCCTGTATTAGTCACCACCTTTTAACCCTGTACCCTGTATTAGTCAACACCTTTTAACCCTGTACCCTGTGCCCTGTATTAGTCACCACCTTTTAACCCTGTACCCTGTATTAGTCAACACCTTTTAACCCTGTACCCTGGATTAGTCAACACCTTTTAACCCTGTACCCTGTACCCTGTATTAGTCACCACCTTTTAACCCTGTACCCTGTATTAGTCAACACCTTTTAACCCTGTACCCTGTACCCTGTATTAGTCACCACCTTTTAACCCTGTACCCTGTATTAGTCACCACCTTTTAACCCTGTACCCTGTATTAGTCACCACCTTTTAACCCTGTACCCTGTATTAGTCACCACCTTTTAACCCTGTACCCTGTACCCTGTATTAGTCAACACCTTTTAACCCTGTACCCTGTACCCTGTATTAGTCACCACCTTTTAACCCTGTACCCTGTATTAGTCAACACCTTTTAACCCTGTACCCTGTACCCTGTATTAGTCACCACCTTTTAACCCTGTACCCTGTATTAGTCACCACCTTTTAACCCTGTACCCTGTATTAGTCACCACCGTTTAACCCTGTACCCTGTACCCTGTATTAGTCACCACCTTTTAACCCTGTACCCTGTACCCTGTACCCTGTATTAGTCACCACCTTTTAACCCTGTACCCTGTATTAGTCACCACCTTTTAACCCTGTACCCTGTATTAGTCACCACCTTTTAACCCTGTACCCTGGATTAGTCAACACCTTTTAACCCTGTACCCTGTATTAGTCAACACCTTTTAACCCTGTACCCTGGATTAGTCACCACCTTTTAACCCTGTACCCTGTATTAGTCAACACCTTTTAACCCTGTACCCTGTACCCTGGATTAGTCAACACCTTTTAACCCTGTACCCTGGATTAGTCAACACCTTTTAACCCTGTACCCTGGATTAGTCACCACCTTTTAACCCTGTACCCTGTATTAGTCAACACCTTTTAACCCTGTACCCTGTATTAGTCAACACCTTTTAACCCTGTACCCTGTATTAGTCACCACCTTTTAACTCTGTACCCTGTATTAGTCACCACCTTTTAACCCTGTACCCTGGATTAGTCATCACCTTTTAACCCTGTACCCTGTACCCTGTATTCGTCAACACCTTTTAACCCTGTACCCTGTACCCTGGATTAGTCACCACCTTTTAACCCTGTACCCTGGATTAGTCATCACCTGTTAACCCTGTACCCTGGATTAGTCACCACCTTTTAACCCTGTACCCTGGATTAGTCACCACCTTTTAACCCTGTACCTGTACCCTGGATTAGTCAACACCTTTTAACCCTGTACCCTGGATTAATCAACACCTTTTAACCCTGTACCTGTACCCTGGATTAGTCAACACCTTTTAACCCTGTACCCTGTACCCTGGATTAGTCAACATCTTTTAACCCTGTACCCTGGATTAATCAACACCTTTTAACCCTGTACCCTGTACCCTGGATTAGTCAACACCTTTTAACCCTGTACCCTGGATTAGTCACCAACTTTTAACCCTGTACCCTGGATTAGTCACCAACTTTTAACCCTGTACCCTGGATTAGTCACCAACTTTTAACCCTGTACCCTGGATTAGTCATCACTTTTTAACCCTGTACCCTGTACCCTGTATTAGTCAGCACCTTTTAACCCTGTACCCTGGATTAATCAACACCTTTTAACCCTGTACCCTGTATTAGTCAACACCTTTTAAACCTGTACCCTGGATTAGTCAACACCTTTTAACCCTGTACCCTGGATTAGTCAACACCTTTTAACCCTGTACCCTGGATTAGTCAACACCTTTTAACCCTGTACCCTGTATTAGTCAACACCTTTTAACCCTGTACCCTGTATTAGTCAACACCTTTTAACCCTGTACCCTGTACCCTGTATTAGTCAACACCTTTTAACCCTGTACCCTGTACCCTGGATTAGTCACCACCTTTTAACCCTGTACCCTGTATTAGTCAACACCTTTTAACCCTGTACCCTGTACCCTGGATTAGTCAACACCTTTTAACCCTGTACCCTGGATTAGTCAACACCTTTTAACCCTGTACCCTGGATTAGTCAACACCTTTTAACCCTGTACCCTGTACCCTGGATTAGTCAACACCTTTTAACCCTGTACCCTGTACCCTGTATTAGTCACCACCTTTTAACCCTGTACCCTGTATTAGTCAACACCTTTTAACCCTGTACCCTGTACCCTGTATTAGTCACCACCTTTTAACCCTGTACCCTGTATTAGTCACCACCTTTTAACCCTGTACCCTGTATTAGTCACCACCTTTTAACCCTGTACCCTGTATTAGTCACCACCGTTTAACCCTGTACCCTGTACCCTGTATTAGTCACCACCATTTAACCCTGTACCCTGTACCCTGTATTAGTCACCACCTTTTAACCCTGTACCCTGTATTAGTCACCACCCTTTAACCCTGTACCCTGTACCCTGTATTAGTCACCACCGTTTAACCCTGTACCCTGTACCCTGTATTAGTCACCACCTTTTAACCCTGTACCCTGTATTAGTCAACACCTTTTAACCCTGTACCCTGTGCCCTGTATTAGTCACCACCTTTTAACCCTGTACCCTGTATTAGTCAACACCTTTTAACCCTGTACCCTGGATTAGTCAACACCTTTTAACCCTGTACCCTGTACCCTGTATTAGTCACCACCTTTTAACCCTGTACCCTGTATTAGTCAACACCTTTTAACCCTGTACCCTGTACCCTGTATTAGTCACCACCTTTTAACCCTGTACCCTGTATTAGTCACCACCTTTTAACCCTGTACCCTGTATTAGTCACCACCTTTTAACCCTGTACCCTGTATTAGTCACCACCTTTTAACCCTGTACCCTGTACCCTGTATTAGTCAACACCTTTTAACCCTGTACCCTGTACCCTGTATTAGTCACCACCTTTTAACCCTGTACCCTGTATTAGTCAACACCTTTTAACCCTGTACCCTGTACCCTGTATTAGTCACCACCTTTTAACCCTGTACCCTGTATTAGTCACCACCTTTTAACCCTGTACCCTGTACCCTGTATTAGTCACCACCGTTTAACCCTGTACCCTGTACCCTGTATTAGTCACCACCTTTTAACCCTGTACCCTGTACCCTGTACCCTGTATTAGTCACCACCTTTTAACCCTGTACCCTGTATTAGTCACCACCTTTTAACCCTGTACCCTGTATTAGTCACCACCTTTTAACCCTGTACCCTGTATTAGTCAACACCTTTTAACCCTGTACCCTGGATTAGTCAACACCTTTTAACCCTGTACCCTGTATTAGTCAACACCTTTTAACCCTGTACCCTGGATTAGTCACCACCTTTTAACCCTGTACCCTGTATTAGTCAACACCTTTTAACCCTGTACCCTGTACCCTGGATTAGTCAACACCTTTTAACCCTGTACCCTGGATTAGTCAACACCTTTTAACCCTGTACCCTGGATTAGTCACCACCTTTTAACCCTGTACCCTGTATTAGTCAACACCTTTTAACCCTGTACCCTGTATTAGTCAACACCTTTTAACCCTGTACCCTGTATTAGTCACCACCTTTTAACTCTGTACCCTGTATTAGTCACCACCTTTTAACCCTGTACCCTGGATTAGTCATCACCTTTTAACCCTGTACCCTGTACCCTGTATTCGTCAACACCTTTTAACCCTGTACCCTGTACCCTGTACCCTGTATTAGTCAACACCTTTTAACCCTGTACCCTGTATCCTGTATTAGTCAACACCTTATAACCCTGTACCCTGTATTAGTCAACACCTTATAACCCTGTACCCTGTACCCTGTATTAGTCAACACCTTTTAACCCTGTACCCTGTATCCTGTATTAGTCAACACCTTATAACCCTGTACCCTGTATTAGTCAACACCTTATAACCCTGTACCCTGTATTAGTCAACACCTTTTAACCCTGTACCCTGTATTAGTCAACACCTTTTAACCCTGTACCCTGTATTAGTCAACACCTTTTAACCCTGTACCCTGTACCCTGTATTAGTCAACACCTTTTAACCCTGTACCCTGTACCCTGTATTAGTCAACACCTTTTAACCCTGTACCCTGTATTAGTCACCACCTTTTAACCCTGTACCCTGTATTAGTCACCACCTTTTAACCCTGTACCCTGTATCCTGTATTAGTCAACACCTTATAACCCTGTACCCTGTATTAGTCAACACCTTTTAACCCTGTACCCTGTATTAGTCAACACCTTTTAACCCTGTACCCTGTACCCTGTATTAGTCAACACCTTTTAACCCTGTACCCTGTACCCTGTATTAGTCAACACCTTTTAACCCTGTACCCTGTACCCTGTATTAGTCAACACCTTTTAACCCTGTACCCTGTATTAGTCACCACCTTTTAACCCTGTACCCTGTACCCTGGATTAGTCAACACCTTTTAACCCTGTACCCTGTATTAGTCAAGACCTTTTAACCCTGTACCCTGTACCCTGTATTAGTCAAGACCTTTTAACCCTGTACCCTGTATTAGTCACCACCTTTTAACCCTGTACCCTGGATTAGTCAACACCTTTTAACCCTGTACCCTGTATTAGTCAACACCTTTTAACCCTGTACCCTGTATTAGTCAACACCTTTTAACCCTGTACCCTGTACCCTGTATTAGTCAACACCTTTTAACCCTGTACCCTGTACCCTGTATTAGTCACCACCTTTTAACCCTGTACCCTGTATTAGTCACCACCTTTTAACCCTGTACCCTGTATTAGTCAACACCTTTTAACCCTGTACCCTGTACCCTGTACCCTGTATTAGTCAACACCTTTTAACCCTGTACCCTGTATTAGTCAACACCTTTTAACCCTGTACCCTGTATTAGTCAACACCTTTTAACCCTGTACCCTGTACCCTATATTAGTCAACACCTTTTAACCCTGTACCCTGTATTAGTCAACACCTTTTAACCCTGTACCCTGTATTAGTCAACACCTTTTAACCCTGTACCCTGTACCCTATATTAGTCAACACCTTTTAACCCTGTACCCTGTACCCTGTTTATGACTCTCGTTGGAGATTTAAATGAGATGCAAGCAGAGTTGTCACAGGTCACGACATCCTAATCAGACACTCATAATGCACCTGTTTGTCTATCTTAGATAACCCTGTACACTATATGAGTCAACACCTTCTAATCTAACCCTATCCCTGCAGCCTAGATGAGTCAACGCCTTCTAATCTTCAGGTGATGCTCTCAGCTAGATAGCGTTCATGAATTGCCTGGTGGTTTAAGCAGAGCGTGAGTACTTGGTGGTTTAAGTTCCATTCTGACTGTCTGTTTCACTGCTGCCTTGATGCACGTTCAAAGATTAGCGTCACACAGCGGCACAGCTATTTCCTCTTAACATATCTCTGACTAGTTTCAGTGTGCTACAAGAATACACACACACACGTGTCTCTCTCTCTCTCTCTCTCTCTCTCTTTCTCTCTGCAGAAATGCATCAGCATCACCCTCGAATGAAAACCACAGGTAGAAGCGTATCAGTCAGACAAAATATGCAGACTAAGGTTTCGTTTCAACACGTTTTCCTTTCAATTGTCTCATTTTGTATATTCAAACAAAGTGAGGCCAGAATGGTTGTCGTTCCGGTAAAGGTGTGCTGCCTGCTGGTAAGTCTTCTATGTGGGTCATGTTTGAGGTTAGAGTGTGGACAGCATCTGCTCTTATGGTTAGGGTTAGTACATGGTGTCAAGCCTCAAGTCAGTAAGTGTTAGAAAAAGTGTGTATCTGAAGTAGTGAAATAATGTGCTGACTGAAATGGTCTTTACATTTTAATGTTTTAGCAGATTTCTAAAGAATCATATGTGTTTCAGAGTTCAAATCAAAAGTTTATTTGTCACGTTCGCTGAATACAACAGGTGTAGACCTTACAGTGAAATGCTTACTTACAGGCTCTAACCAACAGTGCAAAAAAGGTATTAGGTGAACAATCGGTAAGTAGAGAAATAAAACAACAGTAAAAAGACAGGCTATATACAGTAGAGAGGCTATATACAGTAGAGAGGCTATATACAGTAGAGAGGCTATATACAGTAGTGAGGCTGTACAAGTATTGAGGCTACATACAGACACCGGCTAGTCAGGCTAATTGAGGTAGCATGTACATGTAGATATGGTTAAAGATGACATTGCATATATGATGAACAGAGAGTAGCAGTAGCGTAAAAAGAGGGGTTGGAGGGTGTTGAGTTTGTACTGTATGCCTTTGGGAATCCAACACCCAAAGACATCTCATTAAAATGTTCTATTCTGCTATTTCAAGAGAAGAAGAAGACCCACAGGATGGAACATCAGATTGAGAAGAGGTCTTTATTGTGTCGTCGCTGCAGCATTACAACAGAATGTGAAACTCATCATCTACACTTAAAAGGCTTTTAAACATTTTAACGTTTAAAAGAAGAACTGAGTATTTTTTTTTCAACGGTTCCAAAGTAGAATATTTTATTTTAAAACTGCAGGGCAGAGAAAGTTTTTAAAAAATCATAAATAAATACAAAAACATTGTAGCTAAAAAAAAACAACAGTTGGTTAAAATCTCTTGAAAAATAGATTTTTTTAAATCTCAACTAGACTAACCTGGTTAAATGAAGGTTAAACAAAAATACACTCAACATCACAAATATTTAGGCACACCAACAGTACCCGTCAAAAGTTTGGACACACCTACTCATTCAAGGATTTTTCTTTATTTTTACTATTTTCTACATTGTAGAATAATAGTGAAGACATCAAAACTATGAAATAACACATACGGAATCATGTAGTAACCAAAAAACTGTTAAATAAATACAAATATATTTTACATTTGAAATTCTTCAAAGTAGCCATCCTTTGCCTTGATGACAGCTTTGCACACTCTGTGCTTTTCTCTTGGAAGCCCTCTAAGTTATTGTCAACGTTGTTGGAATGTGGTCGAAGTACCTGATTTGTGTTAAAAGTTACATTGTTTTTTGTGAATAGAATGTTGGGTGTTTTCAACAAAGGAAGC